>NW_018223750.1:0-37583 GCF_001263595.1 Phalaenopsis equestris
TAGACCTCAACCAAAAGTGAGGTCAACAATAATATGATTGGGGACTAACACCTTTTAAGCAATCCAAGACCATTTGTGATGAGCACCAAATCTTTAATGATTTGAGCTTGTCTTAGGGGCATTCATCCATATAATCTTTAATCATCCATATAATCTTCATCCATATAATCTTTAAAGTAAAGTATCAAATTGATTAAGTATCCTATCATTAAGATAATTGAATTGTCAAGCTACACTGGGCAACGGGGTAGTCACACTGTAACCATGGATGATTAACGGAACAATATGATAAAGTTCAAAATGAACTTAAAATAATTCAAGAGATCCTCGAAGTAGTTCAGGGTCATTCCCCGAACACTTTGAAATCTTTTGAATTTTTTTGAAGGGCAAATTGAAGTTGTTGTGTTTTGTTCTAAAATCATCCAATAAGATCTTCTGATTCTCAATAATGTCATAACTTGGGGTTTGGTAGCTATATCTTCATCTACTATTGCAATTTAAATTCTTTGCAATATTATATATATATACGTTTCCAAAGCTAACCTTTTTGGTGGAGGAACAAAAATAATAAACATGTACGCTTTTAAATTATTGCAATTACCTTTCAGTACTTCTTGTCTCGAACTTGCAAGTTAAACAACAATGTCACCCTGCAACCCATAACCAAAATTGTTAGGATATCTACGCAACCAAAACCAAAAATTTAAAAAAAAGATGTAAATATAATAAAACTCACCGCCACAACATTTAAAATATAAGACAACTTAAAATTTAATTGCAAACATCACAAAAAAAAAAATTCTAACTAAATCAAAATGTCTCTATCTAATGATAAGAAATTCCTCTGAGGAAGTAACATAAGGTTGCTAACGAGACTTCCTGTGGTCTAAATGAGAGTATGGAACTCATTAAGTTCAGTTTAGTAAATTTATTTAGACTAAGTGAATCAGAAAGAAAATAGTGGAGCCGAAATGAGGGAACAGTAGGATCTTAACCGGTGTCGCTCTAATCAATTTTAACATCCCCATAATATTTAAATAAATATAACCTTAGGACATTTGATTTGACATCAAGACTTGACACACTGGAATACTTAAACTCGCTATGACAAGGAGCTTTGACCTATCATTGTGGGAAACACAGTCATCTTTAATAACAAAACATATCTACATCAGCTAAATCATTCCTTAGAATTAAACAAAAAATCATAGGACTTCGAGGTTGTCCACCTTAGGCCTTTGTATGACTGTTATACAATAAAAGCCCTAACTTGTTTTAGGATTCTTAGGTTATCATTTGTCATGACCTAAATCCTCACATCTTCTAGGCTATTCGTATGATTGTTTTACACGGATGCAAACCCTAATTAAATAAAATTGGCAGGATGAAACGTTTTAATATTTCTCTTCTAAATTGAAGCCAAACCATAAGATAGGTTAAGAAGGCACCGGTTAGGAAGTCACCGAGGTTCTCCTTAGGATTGGTGACATCCCCTAGTCTCTCCTCTTTTGCATTCCAGAAAAAAATGTTCCAAATTTGAGTCATTCCCCTTTCACACTACTTTGTCCGATCTGATTGAAAGTCTTATTATTTTGACCTCTTTAGAGACGATATCCCCTGACTTTTATCGAGAGTTTTCTTAGGTGACTTCGGTTACCTAAGATGTAATTAACTATAAGGTTTTCCACTATAGGAAGCTTTTTCGAACACGGCTTAATATAAACCCTATTTAATTTTTCATATTAAGTAGGGGAACTCATCAGCTTATAAATAAAATGATTTTTGCAGACAAAAAGGATGTCATATATTTCTTAGTTTATTTGATTGAGCCTAACTATCAAGGTATGTATTTATTTTTTGGGATAGATAAATAGCTTGAGGTGTAGTGCTTTTCATTTAAACTATGAAAGATATGTGAGCAACTCTTCAACTTTTTAAGTGTCGATAGCTTCTGGCGAATTTGCTAGGCATATGTTTATCTCTCCATATTAAACAAGGAATATTATCTTCATATGTCAGAATGTGTCCATGTCCCTTATGGGCCAAATTACCTTTCTTCCCTTGCATGTTTCACTCATTTTTTTCTTGGGTAAGTATGGTCAACTCTTTTAGACTTCAGAATGTTTTGTTCAATCACCGTTGAAAAGAGTGGTTCAAGAGTTCATTAGGACCTTTTATCTATGTGTGGGGTCGGACCCCCAACAGGTGTGTTGGTGGACTAGTTCCGCCTGGGCATTGTGCATTATAAAGTTTGTCCCACACTGGGTCCTAAACTTTATTTTCCCTTTCAATATTGATTTGCTATTTTACAAATTAAATCGAATTGTGTCATGCTACGCTAGCCCCTTAAATTTTCTTATATTAATTAAATTTTTCTAGTTTCAAATTATTTTTACTAAATTTTAAAATCTTCACCCAAAAGTAAGACTTACCCAAAAATAAAGACGTACACATTTTACATCGTAACCATTGTTAATTTTAGTGCTAGCACTAAAATTATGAGGTATTGGCCAAATAACTAACCCAGAGCTTTCTTTTGAAGATGCTGCAATGGCGTTTCCAACACTCACATTCTCGTGCAACCTGCAAACGAGTCTTAGTGCCTGTAACGTCTTTCCCACCAACAAGTTTGGAGATGGGTTTGAAGATCTCGAGGTCATCCTCGGGAAAGCTCCCTTCGTCATAATGAAAGTTGCTGCTTTGGAAATTCAGGAGCCATCTGCTAATTTCAACCTGAACTATCTACATGATTTCCCTTCTTACAAGAAGGTAAAGGCTACTGCCACCACTACACCTGGTAAGCCTGTTGCTCCCACTTTTGCTTAGGGAAAAGAGGTTATGATCATAGATGACCTGACTGAAAGATTGGTTGTTCCACCTTCTGTATTTGAAATCAGATCAAGTTTGAGGATTGCGCCATTAAACTGAACCCAAAGAAGGAACCACAACCAAAATATTTGGAAGGCTACTAAAGCCCAGATTTCTGAGGAAATGTCTGTTGATTGAACTTCTCATCAGGAGGAAACAAGGTTACTGCAGACCTATCCGCTTTTGCAAGGGAGTAGATTCCATCACTTAATGGGAACTGATGGGTATGAGAATGTCCAAAAGATTGTCACTACCACCATCACCTCATGTACATGGTTGGGAGAGGAAGAGGCCCACTCCTGTCACCCGAGTTAGTAAAGTGTTTCAGAGATTAGCTGTCAAGGAAGGATGTTCCGTTATTGAATTACTTAAATGAGTGGGATGTGTGGTATCACCTCACATGCAGAAAGTGATTTTGAGAGATGTCAGATCTACCCAACAGTCTCAAAAATCTACCAATGTTTTACCAGCACATATTCCCGTTAGATTCTATTTAGGAAATCAGGTTAATATTACCATTACCACCATCAATTTTACTACTGTTACTACTCCAAGGCCCGTAGGTCATCGACCAGTTAAGTCACATTTGGGTCCAAGAATTCTGCCAATTACTTGTCATGAAGTCTTGAAGGAAAAGATAAGGAGGTTACCTTCTATAGTATCTGGACTGCACCATGGGGAGCATACCTCTCTCCAATGTATCGATGCTAAGACACCTCCTCTTAAGACATCCTCACCAAAGAAAAGGGTATGGGTACCTAAGGTTGTTGTACCAATACGGTTTAGTGAGCCCGAAGGGCAGGATCAAGGAATAAAGCAAGGGTCCAAAATATCTGACATTGTCGCAGCTATTGCCAGCGATATGGATGAGCAAGTAAAGGATGTTCAGCAAAGTCATCAAGATCTTAAGATGATACTGTAGTAGTTGTCGTTTGCTTTCACATTGATTCTGTAAAAGTTGTTCATGTCGTCTTAGAAGAGTCACTCTAAGGTTCTTTGAATTGTCGTTAGAGTTATATTTGCTGAGCAACAAAGGATACTACCTCAGGGTTAAATTTCCATTAAATGATAGTATCATTGTCATCTCTTTAATTCTTTCTTTCTGAGTCTAATCAGATTTTAGAATTTTGGTCATGTGATCAAAATATTTTTGCTTTCTAAAGATATTTCTGAGTCAATTAATAACCAAACAGAAGACTCAAGATCATTGAACTTTTTCTTGAATATAATATCAAAAGAATTTTCTTAAGAGAGCGTTTTAGGTCTCATTAATTAGGGGAAACTCGGACACAAATTTTTGATTATATGTCCACCTCAAGCTTCTTCTTAGGGAGACTCCTCTTTTTGCTTTGATTTTTTTATCAAACTTTTCAAAAAATTATTTTCTTTTCTTCTTTTTTTTTCTTGTTTTCTTCCCCATGTTTTGTTGAGAATTACCTTATCTATTAGAGCATGATTTAAAGGTTTTTGAGTGTCTTTATTTAGACACCAATTTTCATTTTATGCTCTCCTCAAGCTTCTTCTCAGGGGATTTTTCACACAATTTTTTTGGGTGCTCCCTTTGTTTTTTGAGAATTATTATATCTGGTGGAACATATTTCTTTTAAAGAATTTGAATGTCCAAAGTCTCATGAGTAATAATCCTCAAATGTTTCTTAAGTCAAATTCTAGGATATCATAACTCGCTCGAAAGTCAGGACCCAGTCACGTGGCAGGAAATTAAAAGGCTCGTGATATCCTGAGTCAACTACTAGTATTTTAAGCACACTATCTTATTTTGAAATCAACTTTAGACCCAGGAAAAATTCTTTAAAGTGGATAACTCAATTATTATGGCATTAATTTCATTCTCCCATAAATTCATAGTCTTATCAAAACATTTAAATTTTTTATTTCGAGGTCATGTGTTTTTCAAATATTGAACAATTCTGAACAATAAAAAACTCTTTCTTTTCATTTATTATGGTAGGATGGATGGGATAGACTAACGTATATCCTGCGAATATGCCCTTTTAACAAAAATAGTAATACAATAGTAGCCAAGAGGCATTTCATTTGTTAGTAGTTGTGTAGGAATAAGTTGGAACAGACAAATCGACCGAAATCATATTGATTGAACCTCTTTCAGGTTCCTTTCAAATATTCATCCCGGATTGTGATATTTCCTTCTTTGAAATTCCTCTTGAGCCAACCCTTACAACTGAAACATCCCACTATGGTGCATCCTATAATACAAAAAATAGTTGGGCTGATCCTTTTTATCCATCTCCTCTGGCTTCCTCGGATCCGGTAATCTGAATTATGGCTTCTTCATTAAGTTTCTGAACATCTTTGGTACGTCTTCATCTTTGAAAGAGTATACCCTGTTCATCCATTCTGCAAAAGTTAGACCTCATCTACCCTCTGTTAAGTATGGCCCTCCTTGAGAAGATTGCTGACCGGACTGACCATACAACCGTTCTTGCTAAGGTTGAGCGTGTTATGACGACTGTTGAGGAATCTGATGAGAATGCTCAGGCTTAATTTTCATTGGCTGCTACCCTTTATCAAGTGTTACTATCATTCCGGGTTTCTTTTCAAACACCTTGGATGATATGTACTTCTCAATCTTTTTATGGGAATCCATATGCTTAACTTCTTCTTGCAAAATGTTAGCTTTGCTAAGTAGCTTTTTGAAGGATTTAATGGTGAGTCCCTTAAGCATGAAATCCATTGGTCCAAGGATGTTTTTGAGTAGAATCTCAATTACGTGATGTTCTGATAGCTGGCGTTCGAATTTCATGCTAAGGTTTCTCCACCTCAAAATATAATCTACTAGATTCTTGTTAGGCCTTTTTCTTTCTACTCTTCAGTTGGGGATTTATGAAGAGTGTCACCTTTTATTGAACAACGGTGTAGTTATGTAGAAGTTAATCGAATCAACCAAAATCATATTTACAAAACCTTTCTTAGGTTCTTTCAAATACTCATTTGGAATCGTTACATTTCCACTTTTGAAACTCTCCTCAAGTCAATCCTTGAAGGCAAAGCAGTTTTATATTGTGTAACCAAGAAACTGGTGGTATGGGCAATATTGAGGATGTTCTTTCATGCTGGCTTCCTCTGGCTTCTTCGGCTTTAGTAGTCTAAATTTTGATCTCATTGGCAAGTCGTGGAACATCTTCGACATGGCTTCATCTTTGAAGGAATACACCATTTTCCTACGTTCCTCAATGGACATTTTCTTGTACTCTGCTCGATATGATCCTCCCTGAAGCAGTTGTTGGCTAGACTAACCATACTATTGTGTCTGTTGTTGGCGGGACTTTTGAGGCTGTTTGGCTTTCAAAATTTCCTGGCTGCGCCTCATTTCCCATGCCTTTATCAGTTGTATAGGCTTTGAATTGGACCTAATCTCAAATCCAAAAAATTATGGGGCAGAACCGTCAACTATCTCTTCCTCATATTTAATCTCTTTACCCTTACTCGGCAAAACAGTTGGCATGGTGACAGTGAATCTGGTAGTAGGACCAAAAATAGTTCTCGGAGAAATTCCAACGCTCCCAACGACAAACTTTTCAACACTAGTAGGGCCCTTTTAAACCGACACCTTTGAAGGGGAGAATTTCTCGACAGATTTCAAGTTGAACTCTACGATAGGCTCCACTAACTTATCTTTTTCAAACTTCATTATTGTCATGACCAACTTCCCAAAATTGACTTCAATATGATCGAATCCTTGTCCAAATTTAATAACTGCTAGGTAAGGCAGTTCCTCCCTATTGACAGCGAACTCCGTTCCGGAGGCAAAAGAAAAGATCAACCTTGCAGAAGACATTATCCCTGTCATTTGAAGAATTTTCAAAAGTCAGCTATGTCCCGTGCCTTGCAGTTTCAAAAGAAGTACTCAAGTTAACGCATTTGTCCTATAAATTGGGCATATCCTGTATTATTTTAATTTTTAAATTTATTATTCATATGTGATTAAAGCATCAAGAAGTTGTAATTAGCAAATTAAATGAGCGTGAAGAAACACAACAACTTGTCTTGATTCGCAGAAAAGCAAACCAAACCTAATAGATACGAAGAAATGCATAGTTCAGGACCCAGTGCGGGACCAACTTCACAACGCACAATGCCTAGGTGGAACTAGTCCACCAACACACCTATTAGGGGTACGAGCCAACATGAAAACTAAAAAGTCCTTAATGGCCTCCCGAACCTCTCTGTTTAAAGGTGATTTTAATTAAGGAGTTGCCCGTTGGAAGCTGTCGGCCATTGGAATCGGAATCCTGACGCCCGCTTTGGAAAGGTGTTTAGTTTATATATATATATATATATATATATATATCAAACAGATCCCATATTTTTCACAGTTTAAATGAAAGAGCATTATACCTTAAACCCTGTATTTACCCCGAAGGATAAACACAAGACTTGAGGATGATGCTCGATCAAATAATCTAAGAAATATATGACATCTGTTTGGTGTGCGTAATCATTTGATTTTCCGACAAGTTCCTTTATTTAATATGAAGAATTAAATAGGTTTTATATTAAGCTGGGTTCAGAGAAGCTTCCTATAAGGGCAAGCTGCTATAGTTAATTACATCTTGGATAACCGAAATCACCTAAGAAAACTCGACAAAAATTAGGGAATATTATCTTCAATGAAATCAAAAGGATAGGACTTTTCAATGAGATCGAATAAAGAGGTGTGAAAGGGGAATGTTTCAAATTTGGAACATTTATTGTAGAATCCAAATGAGGAAGAGCTAGCTAGGGGATGTCATAGATCATGTCACAGATCCGAGGAAGAACCTCAGTGACTTTCTAGTCTATCTTATTGCTTAGCTTTAATTTAGAGGAGAAATTATTTAAGTGTTTGATTTTTACCCAAGTTTTACATTTTAGTCTTATATATGTGTGAAACAATCACATGAATATCTTGGAAGATATGAGGATTTACATCACAATGAAGGACAACCTCAGAATCCTAAGACGAGTTAGGGCTTATATTGTATAGCAGAGCTATACAAAGGCCTAAAGAAAAGTTGAGGATTTATGTTGCATAAGCAAACAATCTCAAAATCCTACAACTTGTTTTTTTAATTCTAAGAAGTAATTAGCTGATGAAGACAAGTTCTGCTGTTGAAGATGGTCGTGCTGCCCATAATGCTAGCTCCAAGCTCCTCGCTATAATGAGTTTAAGTTTTCTAATGTGTTAGGCTATGATGACAAATCAAATGTTCTTATGGTTATGGTTCTTTAAATGTTATGGGGCATATTAAAGTTGATTAGAGCGACACCGGTTAGGATCCTATGGTTCCCTCGTTCCGACACCACTATTTTCTATCGAATTCACTTATTTCAAATGAATTTACTAAACTCAACTCAATGAGTTCCATACTTTCACTTAGACTGTGGGAAATCTCGTTAGAAACCGTAAGTTACCTCCTCCGAGGGATTTCCGATCATCCGATAGAGACATCTTAATTTAGTTACAATTTTTTTCTGTGATGTTTGTGATTAAATTTTGACTTGTCTTCTATTTTGAATGTTGTGGCGGTGAATTTTATCTTGGTTGATTTTAGTTTTGGTTTTGGTTTTGTGGCTATCCTAGCAGTTTTGGTTTTCATGTAGGGTGACATCATTATTTAGCATGTATAAAAATAAAAATATAGTGTGAAAAATATAAGAAAAGACAGTACTGCAAACTGTAAAAGTGTTGGTGAGTCTTCTCATTCCACCACATGAAAGGTAAGTACTTGCATGACATATATATAATATTGTAAGGAATTTAAATTGCATGAGTAGATGAAGGTTTAGGTACCAAACCCCAGGCTATGATTTTGTTGGATCTTGGAAGATTTTGTTGGATCTTGTGTTGGATCTTGGAAGATTCTAGTGGATAATTTTAGAAGAAAATATGGTAAGTCCAATTTGACCTTCAGAATGTCCAATATATTTTAAAATGGTCGAGGCATGACCCTAAACCACTTTGAAGATCACTTGAATTGTTTCGAGTTCATTTTGGACTTATCATATTGTTCCATCAATCATTTAAGGTTGAAGTCTGACAATCCTATTGCTCAGTAGAGCTTAGCAATCTAATTATCCCAAGGACAGGATACTCGATCAGTCGATTGATGTTCCATTTGAAATTTATGTGGGTGGGTGCCCCTAAGGAAAATCTAAGTTATGTAAGATTGTGGTGCCCACAATTAAAGTCAGGCTTGTAGTGTTTAAAGATCTTAATCATCAATCATATTATCTTTTATATCTGATCAATTGAATTTAGCTATTGAACCTAGGTCACTACCAAGCCTTAAATAATCATAACGGGTGAAATGGTGATTATCAAAATTTTAATTTATGTAATGTGTATTCTTATCAAATGATCAAACTATCCTTCATTATGGGCTTAAGAAAAGTAAATTGTCATTTTTCTAACTTAAGCCCATTACCTAAGAATCATTTGATCTTTATTTGACTTCCAAGTCATGATTATTAGGAGGATTATGATTTTGTTGATGTTGTCCAAAGGTAGTGAGTGGGCTTCTACCTTTTAATCCCATTTTATTTCAATCATCCAAACATGTTTATTAGGATGAAAATTACCCATTTATCACAGGTTAATACTAAATTTTGATTAAGCACCAAAATCTAAAATTACTACTTTGCCCTTGAGGCATTTCAACTCATAACTCACTAAACACAACTCAAATGACTTTGAGGGTTTAAAGTGTCATGTCCATGAGGTAATTATAATGTTTGAGGAAAACATATGGACCTCTCAAAATTTTAATTTAATCTAGATAAATATTTAAAATTTAGAAGATAGAATTTTTAAAAGTTAATTTATTTGATCATCCAAAATAAAGTTTTTTATATTTATGAAAAAATTATTAGAGGTTTCCTAAGGTCAGAAAAACACTTAGCTAAAATTTCATGATCTTTTGAATTAAATTATTATTATTATTATTTAATTTTTAACCAATTTCAATGATTAAACTAAACATAAAATAATATTTTTAATTCAAAAATCATTTTTATATTTTTTAATAGGTATCTCTGAGTTTAGAAAACTCAGAGAGTCAAATCTTATATTTTTGTAATTTTTAAATTATTTAATATAGCTATTCAAATGGGAAAATAAGGAAAATTCATTTTTAAGCTTTTAAAATTCATTTTTAACTTAAAAAAATTAGAAAAAATGTTTTAATGAGTCCCAAATGATCAGAGAACAGTTAGGCACATTTTTAAATATTTTATTTTTTTGGAATTTTTAATTATTCTTAATTATTTTCAATCCAAAATATGGCTAAAAAAATCAACTAATTTAACAAAAATAATTTTTATTTTTCCTAAGTGCCTCTAATCACAAGGAACTCAGAAAATCACTTCTCAAATTTTCTCAAGTTTATTTAATTTAATATAATTATTTTATGTACAAAAATAAAAGATTTCCTAGAAAATCAACTTCACTGCTTAAACTAAGTCAAATAATTTTGAAATTTTTTCAGTGGGTAGATATGATTTTTATGAATAATGTGGGACTGATTTTGTAAATTTTGATAAATGTTTAATTTACATAAATTCATGGAAGATATTTACATTTAATTAAGACAGAAATGTACAAAATAGTTCAAAGCATCACAATATTTTTCTTAGATTTCTCTAACCACAGGAAACCTACTAAAATAATTCCCATAATTTTTCAAGTGATATTTTGATTTATATAATTAAAATAAGCCAAAAAGGTCACCCTAGCTTGAAAATTAGGGTTAGAAGTATAGATATGCTCTCTAACTTTGGAAAAATTAGAGAACATCCCCTCTATGAAGAGGAATAAACCCTAAAAATCTCAAGCTGTGGTGAGCACTCCTTAATCATGGAGAGTTAAAATACCTCAGGGTATTTAATTAATTAAAAATCATATGTTTATCAAACTATTTTTATTTTTAATCCACATTATTCTCCTCTGTTCACTGAGCAAGAGAGTATTTTTTTTATACTTATGATTTTTCTATGAAAAGTTATGAAGTTTTAAAATTTTTCATTTTTTTAATTAAGAAAAAGCCTTAATTTTCAATTTATCCCAATCACGCACTGTGTCATCGTTGTCTTCGTAGCAGACCCACGCGTCGTCTCTTAGTTCAGTGATGTCATCTGACTCGATAGCCATGCGTCCCGCTATTCAAGCATGAAGACTCCATCCAGCTCGATCTCGTCCGTCCCTCCAATACACCCTTGATCAGACGACTCCCCGTCATCGTCCCCGATAGCCAAAATTTGTGAACCGTCAAACTTTAAAACCTAAGATCTCAGCCTAAACTCAACTAAATCACTTTGTGATTGTTCCTAGACCTTCATCTACTCAAGACTACTACATCTATAAGGTTAAATTGCTCTAAATTGCAAGTTTTCTTCACAAAAAACCAATCCAAGCCAAAAATTTGAGTTAGTGAGCTATACTTTTGCCCAAGAGGTGCGGCCTTGATTGGGTGCTTGTGGAAGCTTCAATGGAGTCTGAAAAACCTCGTTGATGTATTTATTTCCTCTAGGAAGGCTCCAAGTATGAGTTCCATCAAAGGGTGGAGCGGCCTTGGTCTAGGGATAGGTTAAAGGGCTTAACAGAGGAGGATTTTGATGGGGATCTTCCTCTCTTGCTCTGGTGAAGCTCAGGAGCAAAGCAATTTGGGGTTTGGGGGAGATTTTAAGAAGGCCAAATTTTGCCCAGATTTTAAGCTCAAAATTGAGCTCAAGTGATTAGGAAGATGGCCAAAGGATGGTTGCAATAGGGTTAGGGGGTCTTGGAGGAGCTCTGGAAACAATTTTAATAGAGTTCTCCAAGGAATATTTTTTTATCATATTTGAAGCCATGGAGGGTTTTAAGTAAAATAGCCTAGAGTGGCTGTCTTGGCCTCTAATTGGGTGCAATGTGGAGCTGAGGTGGAGGGCTTCAAGATGCTAAACACCAATCAGCACATTGGATGGGTGAAATTGAGTTTAAATTTAAGCATAGAGGCTCTTGGTTTTTGGCTCCTCCGGTGACTAGATTGGCTGGCCATAGCAAGGGAGGTGCTTAGGTGGCTCAAAAACCACAGAGGAATCTGTCACAATAATTAATTTGGGCTGGTGATAGGTTTTGGCAAAGATATCTTTGGCTTAAGCAATTTAAGAAACAAATCCCTTGATTTAGGGGACCTACGGTCCATGACTCATCTAGGGTGGGTTAAGTATTGTTTAGCCTGGTCCAAAAGGGAGCTTAGTGGCTGTGGAGTTATCAATTTGGTGGCCTTAGGATGACTAAGTTAATTTTGGTACCTGTGTCCAATTTGAGTCAAAATGGCCAAAGGTTAGGTTTAGGTTAGGCTGTCTATAACTTTGAGCCCAATAGATTGATCAAAATTATGTAGATGATTGTTATGAAGAGTTTTGGTGAAGGATTGAAGTGATTTTGAGTTCAATTGTTGAAGTGATTTTGAGTTCAATTGAGTTCAATTGGAAGCTCAGTTTGAAGGATTTTGGGATTTTGGTCAATTTGGGCAAGTTGGGCTAGCTTGGGTCTAGATTGGGCTATGTTTGGGCTAAGTCAAAATTTATTGTTGAGAATGGCCAATGGAAATGTCATGAAGAGTTTTCAACATCAATTGGGTGCCAATTTTGGGGTTAGGTCAAAAATTTGGAAGACTTTAGAGGTATGGCCAATTTGGGGCAAATTTGGGGATTTTCTTATTTGAGTCAAGATTGAGGGCAATTGAGGCTTTACCAAGGAAATTGAGGGTCAAATGTGATGTGTATGATTGCTATGAAGAGTTTAGAATTCAGATTAGGGCACTTTGAGTAGGCTATGGGGTTCAATTAAGTGAGATTAAGTCATAGGGCTAAAATTGGGGGTTTGACTTATATCAAAATTGAGCTCAAGTTATGGGTCAATTAGGCTTGGATTTGGTTTGGATTGGTCATATCAAAGGTAAATTTGAATTTAGAATTGAAATTGAAGAAAATTTGAGCCAAATTGATGGACATTTAAGGTAAATTTGAGAAAAATGGACTTTTAAAGGTAATTTTGGGGTTTTGGTCAAAATGGTCAAATTGGCCAAATTGGGTTCAATTAAGGGGTCCAAATTGGTTTTGGAGTCATTGGGGTCCAAATTGGTTTTGGATCCAAATTGGTTTTGGAAACATTTGGTGTGATTTTTGAGGTTTTGGAAATTTTGGGGTGTCAAGGGTATTTTTGTAAATTTGGCAATTTTGGGGGTATTTTGGTAAATTTGGAATTTGGTGTTTTTGGGGTAATTTGAGTTTTTTTAATGGTTTGAAATGATTCTTGAATAACTTTGGGTATTTTGGGTAAATTGGAAATTTTGGTCAAATTTAGGGTTTCAAGGGCATTTAGGTAATTTGGGTAGATTTGGGGGGCAAAAGGCCAAATTGGACATTTTGATAGAATTGGGGTGCCAACCACCCTATATGAGCTAGCCAACCACCCTATATGCCAACCACCCTATATGAGCTATAGACCAATGAAATCCCCATTTCGGTCCTCTATGTACTATTTTTAGCTAAACCCTAGCCTAGGGCTAATGGGTTTAAGGGACCAACTACATGAGTCTCCCAAAAGGATCAAGGGATCAAAGTCAACAATTTTGGGTTTAGCGTTGTGAGTGGATATATGTGATAGTGAGTGTAGGTCAGTGAACTAGCTCCAGGCTAGCACCCAGGGTCAACCCTAAGGTCAAGCAGTCTTATGGGAACTCTCCCTGAGCTTCTCTAGAGTTACCCCACCTACTAAGTGCTAGAGGTTAGGACCAATATGTGGAGCTACAAGTTGGGCCAGGAAGAGTTTAGAATTTCTAATAGTGAGGGTTCCTTTCTAGTTTTCAGGAATTGTCAATACAAAAGTTTTATGGCTAGACCCTAGGCCACTTAAGAGGGAAAATTAAACCTCAACCAAAAGTGAGGTCAAGAGATACAAGAATTAGTAATTAAAGAGAGGGTTGAGAAGCTCAGAATCGAGATTTCCAAGTTAGCCCGAGAACATGGAATTTTCGTTGATGATGAGGATGACAAAGATTTTGAATTTAATGATTACGTTGAGGAAGACTTCATGGACATTCATTTCATTAAAGCTAGAGTGGCTGCATCTGCGTGCAACTCTCAACCTCTTGTCGAAGAGAATGTCATAGATGATTTGCATAGGGTTGTCTTCCTAAGAGATGAGCAAATCAGCCAAATGGAAAAAAAGAATGGAAGAGATGGTCACTGTCATGGCCGCCATGGCTACAGTTCAAGGACAGTCTCAACCCTAATAGTTAGCTTCTCCGGAAGTTAATCACCCGGAAATTATACATATCACCGATGAAAGAAGGGAACTTGCCTCAGCAAACAGAGATGATCAACAAAAGAAGGATTCTCCATAAAGTGCTATACCAGAAAAGGGATTTAAATAGATGGTCGAACAAGTTCGGGAGGCCTTAGCCCAGTCTAAGGGTGGTGCATTGATTTTGAAGTGTATACCCTACCTGGATTTTGTGTTACAAAACTTTAAGATATTTGACGGGACTGAAAATCCCAAGCAGTACATAGCACATTTTTGAGAAAGTTGTGGTAACATCAGAGGTAAGGAGGCTTTGCTATTCCACTAGTTTGTCAGCAGCTTATCAGGTATCGCATTTGATTGGTATGCCAAACTAGCCAACATATCAGTCAAGACATTTGTCGAATTAGAACAGTTATTCGTGAACAAATTTACCGAAGCGCAACATCATGTTTTCATTGGAGATCTCATCATGAAGAAACAAAAACCTAATGAGCCACTAGTGGACTATATCTTAAATGTGAACCTCAATTACAGGAACATCATGCAACTAAGATCCGACTGAAAAACATTCATTGGCCGGTAGCCTTCATGCTCAAGGGACTCACCATCAAATCCTCAACAAAGCTAACAATCTACAAGAGGAAGTTAAACATATGGATTCTTAGAAGAAATTAGAAAAGACCATAAAAGTTTGAATATTCGAGAAGAAGTCCAAGACAGTGGCAACCGTTGATAAAGGAAAACAACCAATGAAGATACAAGCAGAGAATTCTCATTAGGATTCCAGTCATCCTCACAACATGCTCAACAATAGACACAACAGTATGATTAGTCTAGCCAGCAACCGCATCAGGGTGGATCATACCTAACAAAGAATAAGAGGGGTGTGTCCATGTTGGAATGGAAGAAAGCGGTGTATTCCTTCAAAGCAAAAGCGATACCAAAGATGTTTAGATGTCTAATGAAGAAGTCTAAGTTCATATTATCAGATCCAAATCAAACCAAGGAAGTTAACGAAATGGATCAACCTAATTATTGTCCATATCATAGGATGCTTGGACACACTATAAAGGATTATTTCATCTTCAAGGATTGGCTCGAGAAGAACCTTAAAGAAGGGAATAGAACAGTCTAGACAAAATATTTAAAAGAACCAGAAAAAGGTTTTCTGAATATGATTTCAGTCGAGTCAATCGCTTCGATAGACTGTATTTAGAGGAAGATGAATGGAGTATAGTTTGGAATGAGTCAACCAATAAAATACTAAATAAGATTAAAATCACTTCAGCACAAGCCTCCGTTCAGAGTTCTCAGCCTATCGAGCCAAAGATGGAGATTTTGCAAAAAAAATTCCCGTAACCAGAAGAGAAAGAAAAGAGCAATCTCGTGAAGACTGATAGCACGGGGGGTATGATATGGGTTGCCTTTGTTAGATTGGTTTTCTCAGATTCAGGAAAGAAAATCGTCAAACCTCTGACCATGTATGATTATCTTTTTGTCCCACTGGGATATTATGAATATAATGATTATGATTTCGGCTACGTTTCAACTATTTTTAGTTATACTGTAATATATTTTGCTCAATCTAACTTTGATCTCGATTCCCAAATTGATCCTAAATCATACTTAAGTCCAATGAACATGTTAGCAAGATTGGAGAAGACATCGACAACAATGGTTACGATAGCACCGGGAGTGAAGAGCCAGTCCTCGAGCGTCTTGGCACACCACTCGCCATAAATTTGGATCTCTCTAGTGAAGAAGAAGCACAAAAAATTTTGCCTACAACGTCTTGAGAAGAGGAAATTACATAAGTGAACTTAAGGAGTGGAAAGGTATTACCCCCGAGGTCAGCTCCAGTGGATGAAGGAAAACAAATAGTAACTAAAGAAGAGCTACCTCCACCTATGTTAGGGGAAAAACCAGATAATCATGTAAAGATTGTAGGATTATATAAAGTAGATTACAACGTGCTAGCTCATCTTAGGAAGTTGCCAGCCAAACTAAGCATTTATGATGATGAAATCATGTCAAAAGAGATGATATAGTCTCTGGTTATAACTTTGCTTGATCCAGAGATTTCCTTAGCTCAATTGGCAAGCACAAAATCGGATGAAGTTTGCTCGTTAAAAGAACAGTTGGGGGTAACCTTTAAAGATGAAGACTTGTTGCTTGGTACTTCTCACCAGAACCGTCTACTCTATATCTCCGTTAACATCACTAGATTCGTATTGTCCAGAGTTTTAGTAGATCATAGAGCATCACTCAACTTGATGACTCTACAGACATTGGCCTACTTGGACATCGAGGCTCAGGAGCTTACGACAGATAAAATGATGCTATGAGGATTCGACCAAAAGGGAGAGAGAACCCTTGGAACCATTACATTTCGTATGAAAGTTAGAGAACGAGTAACAACCGCCAGTTCCATATCATCGACGCTGAGACCTCTTTTAATGCTCTACTTGGTTGAACATGGATTCACGAACACAACATGTTTCCCTCGTCTCTATACCAATGCATTAAGTATTACAAGGAAGGATAAGAGCGTTGCATGAAAGAAGATTTGCAATAGTTTTCAGTTTATGAAGTTAACATTCATGAAGATGCCGCTTACTATGCGCCTCTAAAGAAAACTATCTTCTTTCGTCCCATGATAACGAATTAAAGTGAAGATTCAGAAGAATTATAATGGCAAGGTCATTCAACTCTGCTTTCACAATATACTATCATCTCTTCACAACGAGGTGGTAGAGGTCCTTTTAGCCCATACACCCGAGATCGAGGCCGGGGGCGAAGGACGAGGAAGAGCCAAAATGATTGTTGAGCAGACTCTTCTGACCATTAATATTGATAATGAGGAAAGCTCTGAGGAGGAAATGATGACAATAAAAAAGAAGAAACCGTGGTACGAGATATCTTTGGAAGATATGGAGAAAAGTGAATATGAGACAACATATGATCGGATAAATTACTATGTGAATTTCATGACCCTTACTCTGATTCTCCTTCAAAAGGTTAAGATTTTAGAGGTCAAAGAAGTCTGTAGCACTGGTTCAAAATCGATCAAATTTTATCACGCTTCTACTTCTACTAATCTTGAGAATCATGTAAATTTAAAAGAGGATTCTAATGAAATACTGGAATTACCTTATGGTTACTTTTCTCCTTGTGTAAAAAAGTTGATTTAATAGGGATATTTGCTAAAAAAAATGCCAAAAGATAAATTCCAACATTTTGAAAAATTATGGAATGTTAAAAGTCGAACTCCCAATTTGAAAGGTCTCAAATTTGGTACAGTGGGGTCAGTCGATAATTCAGAATTTTGCATGGTTGTTACTAGTGAATTGGAAGAGGATTGCCTCGATGTAGAGGATGACTCTACTGATCAACTAATAGAAGACACCCAGCCAAAATTTGAAGAAGAGTTTAAATCAACTGTTGATGAATTGAAAGAAATTAATCTCGGGACTGAAGAGCAGCCCCGACCAACATTTATAAGTTCTCTACTTAGTAGCAAATAATCTTTCAAATAGATCAAGTTATTGTCATAAATCAAAGATTGCTTCACCTAGAGCTATGATGAAATGTCAAGACTATCAGCAAAGGTTGCAATTCATAAACTCAGGGTGGACAAAGATATAACCCTGGTGAAACAAGCGCCCAAAAGAATGCGCAAAAGAATGCGCCTCAAGATAGAGCAACAAGTCGTTACTGAGTTAAGGAAGTTAATAGCACTAACTTTGTAAGAGAAAAATAATACCTCACATGGTTAGCCAATATTGTACCAATTAAGAAGAAAAATGGAAAAATCTGTGTATGTGTCGACTTCAAGGATTTAAACAAAGCATGTCCAAAAGATGAATTTTCATTGTCGATACCAGAAATGATGATGGACATCGCTTCGACACATGAAATTTTCTCATTCATGGATGGATCATCTAGATACAACCAAATCAAGATGGCTCCAGAAGATGTAGCACTTACAACATTCAAAACATTGATAGGGATCTTTTGCTACACAATAATGTTATTAAGGTTAATGAACGCCAGAGCAATGTACCAACAAGCTATGATGAAGATTTTTTACGGCCTCATTCACAACAAAGTAGAATGCTACATGGATGATTTGGTCATTAAGAGAAAAGAGAAATTAGACCATTTGTATGATTTGAGGATCCTGTTCGAATGATTACGACAGTATAATCTTAAGATAAATCCCTTAAAGTGCGCCTTTGACGTTTCCTTCGGTAAGTTTCTAAAATTCGTTGTTCGTCATCAGGGAATCGAGATCGACTTGGATAAGATTAGCTATCTTGGAAATCCCTCCTCCCAAAACTTTGAAACAACCACGTTCCTTCCAGGGAAAGTTGGCTTATCTGAGACGCTTTATTTCTAATCTCTCAGGCAGGTGTCAGCCCTTTTCGGCATTCATTAAAAAGGATGCCAAATATTTTTAGGAAGAGAAATGTCAGCAAGCCTTTGAGGACATTAAGCGATACCTAATGAGACCTCCTATTTTGGCAGCCCCTATTCCGGGAAAACCATTGATAATTTATACTGCGGCCTTGGACGACTCTCTCGGAGCCTTGCTAGCTCAACTCAATGATGAGGGTAAGGAGACTGCACTCTATTACTTGAGTCGATGTCTAATACTAATAGAAGTAAGTTATTCGCCTCTTGAGAAGCATTGTCTAGTTTTAATTTTTGCCACTCAAAATTTTAGAAATGACATGCTTTCTCATAAAATTAACTTAATTTCAAAAATTAATTCATTGCAATATTTGATGACTCGACCAACACTCTGCGGACATTTAGCAAGATGGTCAATGATTTTTTTTTTGTAATTTGATATAACTTTTCTTCCCCTCCATGCTATTAAGGGACAAATTTTAGCAGATTTTCTAGCCGCACACCCACTTCCAACTTGGTCCCCTATAAATGATGAATTACAAAATGAACAGGTCTTACAAATGGAATTATCCAGTGCACAAAGCTGGGAGATGTACTTTGATGGAGCTTTGTCAGCCAGAAATGACAAAGTATCAAGAAGAGTTATACTGGGCAAAGCAGGAATTGGGCTGATTTTCATCATGCCAGATAAGGGTATGTTGAGATTCTCATATGACCTGATAGAGCCGTACATTAACAATGAAGAAAAATATGAAGTGTTATCACTGGATTGAACTTGACAATCTCGATGGATATAATAGATATTACCATCTACGGTGACTCTCGACTGGTCATCCAACGAGTCGCCGGATAGTACAAGATTTTGAAACCATGTTTAGCAGAATAAGATTGGTACACAATGAAGCTATTGGAGCAGATTTCCAATGTGACTCTCTACTGGATTCCTCGGGGAGATAATGCCCATGCCGCTACGGATTACTTCTCCAAGTGGGTAGAGGTAGTGTCGTTATGAAAGGTTACAACACAACACTTCCTTCAATTCTGCAAAAGCCAAGTCATCTACCATTTCGGTGTGCCATGTTGGGTAATTTTTGATAATGGTTCATCCTTCAAAAGCACCAAAATCAACAACTTTGTCAAGTAGCATGGGATAGACTGAAGATACTCTATGATCTATTATCCTAGGGAAAATGGCCTGGCTGAGGCTTTCAAATAAACACTAGTATAGATCTTGAAGAAAAAATTGGATGAAAAATAAAAGAGATTGGCATAACAGACTGTTAGAAGCTCTGTGAGCCCATTAGACGACGTTCAGAATTCCTACTCAATGTACACCCTACATACTTGTGTACGGGTCCAATGTCGTACTACCGCTAGAGGTTCGGACACCGCCTCTCATAGTCGTTGTCACCAATTAGTTCATAGTAGAAGAAAGTAAAAAGCTCAGGCTTGAGGAATTGGAAAGTCTTAAGGGAAAGTGACTAGAAGCGCAATAGAATTTAGAACTTTACTAAGCAAGGATGGTGCAAGCTCATTGCAAATTGTTCCACCCAAGGACGTTGGAGGTTGGTGACTAATCCCTTGATTCTGCTAAGATGCAAAGTACAACAATAATTCAGATTATATTTCACTTATATTTCTTTACTTTGCAAAAAAACCAAAAACTTGATCCTAAAATAAAAATAAGAATTTAAATTTTAATTTATATATATTGGGTACTACACAAGTATACGTATCGTTACCAAGTAATATAGGACATTTAAATTAAGACCTGAATATTGAACCCACAGGAAATTTATATAATATGCACTTTTAGAAAACTTTCTATTTTTAAAAATACAATTACATAAACTGAATATATTTTACAGTAATAACAATTCAAATATTATTGGTATTTTTGATATTTTGAAAAAAAAATAACAACTTAAAAAGATAATTAAAGTTTTGTAGATGAAAAGTACTTAATAAGAAAAGTACTTAATAAGAAAAATTGAATCAGTAATAAGTATAGGAATTTTGTTGTGGAAGTATGTAAATTTTGTTGTGCCAAATAGGAGCAATAATATTCCTTACCCTTACTAGAGTTGTTATAAAGAACATTGGTTAATTTAAAGTTTGAATAGTTCTGAAGAACGGCTAGGGAGAGAAGATACTAGCTCTCAATCTAGAGTTCCCTTGATTCCCTCCACATGGGGGCTAACATCTGGTATCAGAACCTAAAACAATAAACCAAGTTAGGGGCTTTAACGGGGCTTCAACCTGTCACATTAAAGTCCTCTAACACTACACCCTTCAATGAATATTTTGCTATTTATTTGCACTCAATCATATGAACTACCTTCTGATTCATACAACGTCATGTGATTATTTCCAATTGTTGACTGAGATTAGATAATTCCAGCCCGGTTCTTACATACTTCTTCCAACATTAAAGACCAATACTCTCCATAATTTACAACCACACCTTAATTACTTATCATTTTAAGAAGAAAGATAAAAAAAAAGTACTCAGAATCCATGGAGAAAATAAAACCACACTTTAGTTTAAAAGTAGATATCACTGTAAAACCAATAATAAGTCTCAATTAAAACCAAAAGTAGTCTCAAAGAAAAAAGTTAAGAACTTATCTCAAGTTCTCCACCAAACTCTTGATGTTCCTTTGAATTTCTTCTCTTTACAATCACTCAAAATAAACTAATAAAAGGATAAAATAAAAGTGAAAGTGGTGCCTGAAAATCTCTTAAACTAACTCCCCAAATGATCAACTTTCAAAACTTTCCAAGTATTTTCAGGACTCTTTTCAAAGACTCAATCTTCTTTCTTTTATAATTTTTCAAGAGGTACCTTGGAAACTCTTCAAAATGTGTCCCAATTTGATGTATTTCCCAAAGAGATGCATCATTTCGTGATAATTTTCGTCCATGGTGATTATAACATCCTTTTAATCCAATGGGTGCCTCAAAACCTCTTCAAAATTCACAGAAACTGACTTTACTCATCCAATAAATACCACTGGCGTTTAAGCGGGGACGTCTGACACTTAGGCTCAGCCTTCTCTGTTTAACCGACGCTTAAGTGCCAGATCTAGCGCTTAAACGCCAAAACTTATTTGCACATTTTTCACTATTTTATTTGTATCTGCAAGAAAAACACAAAAATACCTTCTATTAAAGTGCAATATCTCAAAAATAGTTATACAAATGTGTCTAAAAACACTATATATTGTAGGTGTCTCAAAATCCCCCAAACTTAAAATGTTACTTATTCTTAAGTGACACTTCAATCTTTAAAAACTACCTATGTATGATATGTGTTTAAGTTTCTTTAGGAGTTACTAAAGTTTTGATTTAGAAATATAGCAGCCTAATTTAGAAAATATATTCAGTAAATTAGACCAACTTAAAGTTTAGAAATTCTTAAAGTTAAGAAAGATGAAAATATGAGTTTCCATCTAATTCAGAAATGTATTGTAGATTTTCCAAATTGTAGATTTTATTGTAGATTTTCCAAATTTAGAATTTAGTTCTTCTACTATCTCTACTTAAAAATTTTCATTAAAAAAAAATTTACTTACTATATTATATCTATAAGCTTAAGAGTTTCTCAAGTATTATACTTTAAAAAGATCAAATGTAGAACCAGTTTTTGATTAGGCACTAATCCTCAAGCTTCTCCTTCCTAGTTTTTTTTCCTCTTTTTCTTTCATTTTTACTTACTTTTTCTTTTCTTTTTCTTTTTCTTTTCTTTTTCTTTTCTTTCTTTTCTTCTTTTCTTTTTCTTTTCAGGCAAGGATTACTTTATCTCGATAGGCCTTTAATGATTTTTAATTCCACTTCTCCTTTCCTAATGCAAAGTCTTGATATAAGTCTTTTCCTTCTAAATATAATAAAAGTTTTGAAAATTATTTTACTAAAACAAATTAAGTATTAAAAATAAAAGTCTAAATTATCTAAATTTTTCAAAAATACAATTTTTCTTACTAAAGATAGTTACTTATATTAATCATTTTCTCATCTAAAAACTTTTTAACTTAAAGTTTTTCTTCATTACTAAAAGTTTTAACTAAATTTTCTTACTCATTTTTAAAATCAAATTTTACTTCCCTAATATAACTTCGTATACATAATTAATTTTTTTCTTTTCAAATCAAATTCACTTGCAGCATATTTGAGAACAAATAAAATTTCATTTTTTTTAAATATTTGTCATCCCCCTAAACTTAAATTTTTAACAGATTAAACAATTTAGCATCAGATATAAATAAAAAGAAATGAAAATTTAAAAATAACATCCTAACAAGAATTTTAAACCCTAATGATACAAGTATAAAATTAAAAACAGGAGTAAAATTGTTTTTTGATTAAATTTTCTATATTTTCATTTTACTTTAACATGTAGAGATTTAATAGACTTCTAAATAGTGGGTATAAACATAAAAGCAACATAAAAAAAAGCAAACATACACACTATTGACATCACAATCTTAACATAAAGACAAACTTGCAAACATGATAAAATAAAAATACAGAGTAGGAGTTTTAGAAATTTAAATTTAAGATCTAAGTTAGCAAGATTTTCAACTTTACAACCGATATAGAATTAGGTTAAGTTCTAAACTAACTAATCCACAATATTAAATAAAAAACAGCAGTTACTACCCTAAAATTTAAAAATAAAATACTAACTACCACAAACGTCATAATAACAATAAAACATAAAAGTCCGAAACACAACATAGTCCAAAACATGAAACACAACATAGTCCTAAAAGTCCGAAACACAACATAGTCCAAAACATCACAAAAATACCACTGTACGTAGTACCACATCAGAAAGTCCATAACAAAAACAAACATAAAAATGTCTCAATCCTACTCCTCATCCTCAGAATCACCGCTATACCACTTCTCTGCAGGCTCATAATCAGGATATCGAGAATATGGAGGAAATTGCACTCCTAGGTCACATCTAATTAGGCTCTCTAAAGATGGGTGGGATTTCTCTTCATAATCACTCTTCATTCTATTATAATTATTAGTATGATCTTCAAATTGCTCTAAATTTTGTACCTTATCAGCGGTAAAATTGATATTATCCATCATCTTCTGCAATAATTGATTCTGAATCTCAGTGGACTTACCTCTAGATGTAGAAGCACGTGAAGTAGATAGTCTAGATGAAGAAGCAGCTGAGGTAGATGCAGCAAATGTTTCCATTCCATAGCTCCTGGAAAATCCTCCTCTCTAGCCAAAAATTGAATGCTCAGATTAAGTCTTCACATTCAGCTTAGTGATGGGCTTTAGAGGTATTAATACTTCCTCCCAGCTAACATATTCAACTCTAGCCTGCTCACACAAAGAAAAGATCAAGGAAGCAAATCCCAGACCTGCAGTAGTAACAGCTGTAGCAGAACTGATAATAGTCTGATAAGTCTGATAGATCAAATGATAGATCAAAGATCCAATGTTAATGAGCTTTCCCTCCTGAATACAATAGTTCAATGTCGCTCTTTCTTTGGTCACTTTAATGAAATGATTGGTCGGAAGCAAACGAGCAGAAATGAAATAGTGTCAGGCCTTTGAAGGTGCACGTAACTTTGAAGTTGGGAAATTTACTCTCCTCTCATTGGTAATCTTCCAAAGCCCTCTCCCAATATTCAAGTATGAAATAATCTTGTCTAACTTTGATTCAGTAGGATTATAATTTGAATAAAAACATAAAGTATCCGATGGTAAATGGTAAAATAAGTTGATTACCTCTGGCGAAAAAGGTATCAACCTTCCTCGAACTATAACTCGATTGTCTTCAGCTTCAGGGAGATTAACTCCCTCAAAACAGAAATAACTGCCAGAAATAACAGAATTGTTCCCACTATCGGCGAATAATTGAATCTTCCACATCTCTGCCCGGAGTTCTAAAACATCGCACTTGAATCAGTTTGCTTGATTGCAACGCATCACTATACCGATCTTGAGCTCTTGAACTAACAAATTTACTCGAATCAAACGGGCTTTGTCCTTTACTCCTCTTCATTCATGGTGACATTTTACAAATTTTTTAAATTCCAACAATAACTTCAAAAATCAAGTCTAAATAACTAAACTAAACTTTCAAAAGCACAAACTAAACTTTCTATACAATTTCCATAGATTTTTCCTCATTTTTTGCCATGAATAGTGAATTTTTAAATTTCTCCAAATGTGCTCAAAAATTTCTCCAAATGTTGAATTTTTAAATTTCTCCAAATGTGCTCAAAATACATGGTGAAAATCCAAAATTTTTGGCATAGAATTAAAGCTCTTACCTTAAGGAACTTGGACTAAAATTTCAATTTTAGCCATTTGAGAACCGATTTTCGTGAACTGGCGCTTAAGCGCGGATAAGTGATGCTTGGGCGCCTGCCTCTCGGGTTAGCTCCCGCGTAAGCGCGAGATGTGGCGCTTAGGCGCCAGTGTATTATTTTTGAAATCTTCAAATTTAAGTAAAATGCACTATTTGCATAAGTAAACCACCCCTCAATGGTCTCATAGCACTTAATTGACTATTTTCAACTTCCTATAACTCCCCTCTCTCTCAAAATTTTCTTTAACAACTATTTCAATTTGAGGCTAAAACAACACAAAATTTCACACAAAAACAAACTTATATTAATTCACAAACAAGTACAAATACTATTGACACTTAATTCTCACTCCAAATAGTCTCAGATGAGAAAATTTTTATAAGTACAAAACACATGACACACACTCGCAATTAACACATAAGTAACATAAACACTAAAAATACTTAAAGACAACTACTTTAATCACACAAAAACAAACATAGAACTTAATTCCATTCTTCATTGGAAGGAACAAATTCAGGTCTTTCATTAGTCTCTTGTCAGGTCTTTCATTAATAAAGTTGATAAAACGGATGGGGGTGTCATGCTCTGATGCAATCTTTTTCAATCCACTTTTTCTTAAAAAACATCTCCTTATCCGCTTCCAACTTTTGCTTCTTCAATCAACTTTTGCTTAAGAAACATCACCTTATCTGCTTCCTGTATATAACTAATGTAGCTAAATTTCATTTTCAATTGCCATCAAATATGCTCCAGATATGCATGAATTTATAATACCTTAGTCTCCAATACAGACATGGTATTTTCAATTTTGTTGATTTTCTCCGATATCCCTTCAATAATAATGACTAAGAAACCGTTACACATCTCTTGTGCACTTTGACTAAACAAATTCTTCCTCATGGTCTCTTCCTTCTTAAAATCCATCTCCCATGAAGTCATAATCTTAAAATCTCTCTCTCTTATAGACTTTAGGGCTAGAAATGATAATGGGGTGAAATTCCTTCACTAAACACTTCTATTTATAGGCCTAAATTCTTCTAATAACTCCTAGACGCATTTAGAAACTACCAATAAATGTTTTTGCAAGCTTCTAGGTGGTTTTTTTTCTAGAAAATTAATTTTGCACATGTTTTTAAACTGTCGTGCTTAAGCGCTAGATTTGGGGCTTAAGCGTCGGATTTGGCGCTTAAGCGCCAGTGCACATTTTTTGCACAAGTCAACTTAAGGTCCAAATTCTCATTTTAACATATCTAAATCACTAATTTATGTCTTAAAATCAATACTAACACATAATAGTCTCCAAAAATACTACCCAATTTTTTTAATCACACATAAAACAATAATAAAAACAAAAACACACTGATACTTTTGGGTTTGCTACCCACAAAGCGCTTGGTTTTACGTCGTCAGCTCGATGTAACCAGTACTTACATTGGTTGACCCAACATCATTCCATCATTAAACTTATGTTGATCCTTTATAAAATAAGGTTTCAATCTATTTCCATTAACATTAAATATTTTCTCAAATTTAGGATCTTTAATATCTACAGCTCCATAAGGATAAACTTTCATTAAAATAAATGGGCTCATCCACCTGAATTTAAGTTTCCCTGGAAATAATCTTAACCTTGAATTATATAGTAAAACTTGTTGCCCTGGTTGAAAATTTTTAGTAAGAATCCTTCGATCATGCCACATCTTCATCTTTTCTTTATAAATTTTGGCGCTTTCATAAGACTCATTCCTTATCTCTTCAAGCTCATTTAGTTGTAATAATCTTTTCTCACCAGTATCTTTCAAATTATAATTGAATCACCCAATATGCCTTATACTCAAGTTCAACTGGTAAGTGACAAGCTTTACCAAATATTATCCAATATGGGGACTTTCCTATAGGAGTTCTATAAGCGGTCCTTTAAGCCCACAAAGCCTAGTAAGGTTTGACTGACCAATCCATTTTTGTTGGATTCACTGATTTTTCATAATTCTTTAATTTCCTGATTGGATAATTCAACCAAACCACTTGTCTGAGGATGATAAGTTGTAGCAATCCTATGATTTATATGATATTCCTTTAATAACTTCTCCATTATGGCATTTCTGAAATGACTTCCTTCATCAGTAATGTTAAATCTTGGCATCCCAAATTACAAAATATATTCCTTTTCAAAAATTTTGCAACACTTTGAGCATCAGATCGAGGTAAAGCAACAAATTCTATCCATTTGGATACATAGTCCCCTACTAACAAAATATATAAATTTCTGAATAATGGTATAAATGGTTCCATGAAATCTAATCCCCAAACATCAAATATTTCAACTTTTAGCATATAATTAAGGGGCATCTCATTTCTTCTTGAAATATTGCCTACTCTTTGACATTTATCACAAGTTTTGATATAAGCATTAACATCTCTAAAAATTGTAGGCCAATAAAAGCCATATTATAAAATTTTATATGTTGTTTTATCAACACCAAAATGTCCCCCAAAATTAGAATTCTGACATTTTGGGATAATCTCATAAGTTTCTTCTAATGGTACACATCTTTGAATAATCAAATCCTTTCCTTGTTTATATAAAAATGGGTCATCCCAAAAATAAGTCTTAGCTTCAGAAAAAAATTTCCTCTTCTGTTGGTATGTCATTCCATAGGGTATAATATCATTAACAATAAAGTTCACAATGTCGGCATACCACGGAACATGCCACTCATTAATAGTGAAAATTTTTTCATCTAGAAAATGTTTATTAATTTCATTTTCAAACAGAGTGGTTTTTCTAATTCAAGCCTAGACAAATGATCAGCGATTTGATTTTCAATCCAATTTCGATCTACTATTGCAAAATCAAATTCTTGTAAAAAAAGAATCCATCTTATAAGTCTAGGTTTAACATCATTCGTTTTCATTAAATACTTAACAACAGAATGATCTGTATGCACTATACAATGAGTTCCAATTAAATATGATCTAAACTTATGAAAAACATATACTATTGCTAATAACTCTTTTTCAGTTGTTGTGGAATTAATCTGAGTTTCATTAAGAGTTTTATTAGCATAGTAAATAACTTTGAAAATTTCATTATATCTTTATCCTAAAACAGCTCTTATTGCATAATCACTAGCATCACACATCAATTCAAAAGGTTTTTTCCAGTTTGGTGAAACTATAATTGGTGTAGTGATTAATTTTTTTTTAATAATTTAAAATATTTTAGGCATTCCTCATCAAAATTGAAAATTGCATCTTTCTCCAATAAATGGCATAAAGGCTTAGCAATCTTTGAAAGGTCTTTAATATATCGTATGTAGAATCCAACATATCCTAAAAAACTCCTAATTTCCCTTACATTTGTTGGATAAGCTAAATTAGCGATCACTTGAAATTTAGCAAGATCTACTTCCATACCATTTTCTGATATTTGATGACCCAATACTATTCCTCCTACAACCTTAAATTGACATTTTTCCCAATGAAGGACTAAATTTGTTTCTTCACAGTGCTTAAGAACTTTAGATAAATGTTCTAGACATGAGTCAAATGAAGTTCTCAATACTAAAAAGTCATCCATGAATACTTCAATCCCTTTTTCAATTAAATCACAAAAAATTACTATCATACATCTTTGACATGTAGCAGGGGCATTAGATAAACCAAAGGGCATTCTTCTAAAAGCAAAAGTACCATAAGGATTGGTAAACGTTGTTTTCTCTTTATCCTCAGGAGATGTTTGAATTTAGTGATAATAATATGTCCATCCAAAAAATAAAAGTATTTATGCCCAACTAGTCTATCCAGCATTTGATCATGAAAGGGTAATGGAAAATAATTTTCATAGTAGCAAGATTTAATTTTCTATAATCAATGCATATTCGCCACCCTGTAACTTGTCTAGTAGGTATTAACTAAATATGTTCATTTACAGTTATAGTTACTCCTCCTTTCTTAACGAACACAATGAATTGGACTAACCCATGCACTATCTAAAATAGGATAGATAATTCTAGCATCTAATCACTTTAAAATTTCTTTCTTAACAACTTCTTTCATCACAGGATTCAGTCGCCTTTGTGGATCAGCCATGGGTTTGCAGTTCTCTTCCATATGAATTCTATGTATACAAAATGAAGGATTGATTCCTTTAATATCAGCAATTGTCCATCCAAAGGCTTTCTTAAAATTTTTTAGAATTTTCATCAACCTTTCTCCTTCTTGCATTGTTAATTTTGAGGAGATTATAACAGGTAAAGTAGAAGAATCTTCTAAAAAGGCATATTTTAAGTGATCAGGAAGTAACTTCAACTCTAGTTCTGAAGATTTTTCAATAGATGGACAAAATGATTTATCATAGATGGACAAAATGATTTATGATTTATCTTTGTCTATCATGTCCAAAATTTCAAAACTTTCTCGAACATAGTTTGAATCTTCCTTAAAACGATTATCACATTGATTTAATTCCTCCTCTTACTTGTGTTCCAGATCTTTTTCTTCAAATTTTTCTTCATAAGTAGTCTTGAAATGACATTCACTTAGGCATCTTAAAACATCCATTCAAAAACATTCATCATCTTTACCTTTTGTAGGGTATTTTATTGATCTTGAAATGTTAAAAGTAATAGTATGATCATTGACGTGCATTGTTAATTACCCTTTTTTCACATCTATCATTGTTCTTTGTGTGGCTAGGAAAGTTCTCCCCAAAATGATAGGTATCTCTTTATCTTCCTCCACATCTAGCACAATGAAATCAATAGGAAAGATAAATTGATCCACTTTCACTAGGACATCTTCTATAACTCCTTTAGGGTATGTTATCAAATGATCTACTAACTGCAGAGTTACAGTAGTAGGGGTTATTTCCTTAAATCCCAATCTTTCAAATATTAATAATGGCATAAGGTTAATGCCTGCACCTAAATCACATAAAGCTTTCCCATAAAATCTTTCTCCTATTGCACATGAAATTGTAAAGCTACCAGGATCTTTAAGCTTTTTAGGAAGCTTCTTCTGAATTATCGCACTGCACACCTCACTAAGTGTAACAATCTCATTATCTTCAAACTTCTTTTTTCTGTTGAGAATATCCTTCATTAACTTTACATAGCTCGACATTTGTTCTAAAGCTTCAACAAATAGAATATAAATTGTAAGCTTCTTAAATATTTTTAGAAATTTTGAAAATTGCTTATCCAACTTCTACTGACGATGTCTCTGAGTAAATGGAGGTGGTGGTTTTTCCAAATCAATTTTTAGTGGAGAAATAGGTCTCCTAGAATCTTTTGGAGCATCCTCTTTTCATTCTTCAATTTCTTCTCTCTCTACTTCAATTTCTTTTTGAACCCAAACTTCCAACTCTCTTCTGCTTCTAAGTTGAACAACTTTTACTTGTTTTTTATTCTGGTCTTTTGGATTTGATTTAGTATTACTTGGAAGTGTTCTTGGGATCTATTACTTAATGAATTTGTTATTTGCCCAAGTTGACCTATTGTTGGGTTAAAATAATTATTTAAATTAAATCAAATTTTGAAAAATCTTACTTCCCTTTCTGATATTTTAATTAATCCATGGATATGATACTCAAAATTTTCAAGGTCATCTGATATTTTTCTTGAAGAACTATACGATGAAGAACCCCAAGGGTAGGATAGAAATTTTAGGCTTTGGTGCCTTAATCAAAATTTAGGATTAACCATTAGGGATGTGCAATTTTGATCCTTAATAAATATGTTGAATGATTGAAACATGATGGGATCAAATGGTAGAAACTCACCACATTTTTACAATATCATCAAAATCATAATTTTCATAATCATCATGACTTGGAAGTCAATTAAGATCAACTGATCCTTATGTTATGGGCTTAAGCTAGGAAGATGATAATTTACTTATCTTAATCAAAAAATTGATGATGATGATGTGATCTTTCAATAAGAACATATGTCACAAAAACCAAAATTTTAATTTCCATAAATTTCCCCCGCAATGATTGTTAAGGGCTTGGTAGTGACCTAGGCTCGATGTCTAAACTCAATCGATGGGATTTAGAAGATAATACAATTGGGCACTAACACCTTTTAAGCACTCCCATACCATTTGTGAAGAGCACCAAATATTTAATGACTTGAGCTTGTCTTAGGGGCATCTATCAATATAATCTTTAAAGTAAAATATCAAATTGTTTAAGTATCCTATCCTTAAGATAATTGAATTGTCAAGCTTCACTGGGGAACGGGGTAGTCACAATGTAACCATGGATGATTAATGGAATAATATGATGAAGTTCTAAATGAACTTGATATAATTCAAGAGATCCTCGAAGTAGTTCCGGGTCATTCCCCGAACACTTTGAAATCTTTAGAATTTTTTGAAGGGCAATTTGAACTTGTTGTATTTTGTTCTAAAACCGGCCACTAAGATCTTCAATAATTTCATAACTTGGGTTTTGGTAGCTATACCTTCATCTACTCCTGCAATTTAAATTCTTTGCACATATATATAGGTGGAGGAATGAGAAGAATCAACAGGTTTACCTTTCTGTACTTTTTGTCTCGAACTTGCATGTTAAACAACGATATCACCCTGAATGCCAAAACCAAAATTGTTAGGATAGCCACACAACCAAAATAAAAAATTTAAAAAAAAAATAAATAACTAAGATAAAATTTACCACCACAACATTTAAAATATAAGACAACTCAACATTTAATCATAAACATCATAAAATAAAAATTGCAGCTAAATTAAAACCTCTCTAATGGATGATCGAGAATTCTTTGATGGAGGTAACCTACGGTCGCTAACGAGACTTTTCAAGGTCTAAATGAGAGTATGGAACTCATTAAATTTAATAAATTCATTTGGACTAAGTGAATCCGAAAGAAAATAGTGGTTTCAAAATAAGGGAATTGTAAGATCCTAACCGATGTCACTCTAATCAATTTGAACATCCTAACAATATTTAAATAATTATAACCTTAGGTCATTTGATTTGACATCAAGACTTGAAACACTAGAAAACTTAAACTAGCCACGACGAGGAGCTTGGAGCTAGCATTGTGGGTAGCACGACCATCTTTAACATAAAAATATATCTACATCAGCTAAATCATTCCTTAGAATTAGAAAACCAAACCATAGTACTTCAAGGTTGTTTGTCTAGTGCTACATAAATCCTCAACTTTTCTTTAGGCCTTTGTGTGGCTCTACTATACAATATAAGCCCTAACTTTTTTTAGGATACTTTTTTTAGCCCTAACTTTTTTTAGGATTTTGAGGTTGTCGTTCGTCACGACCTAAATTCTCACATCTTTTAAGCTATTTGTTTAATTGTTTCACATGAATGTAAGCCCTAATTAAATAAAACTGGCAGGATGAAACATTTAAATATTTCTTCTTTAAATTGAAGCCAAACCATAGGATATCTTGGGAAGTCACCCAGGTTCTCCTCAGGATCTGTGACATCCCCTAGTCTCTCCTCCTTTGGATTCCAAAAATAAATGTTCCAAATTTGAGTCATTCCCCTTTCACACCTCTTTGTCTGATCTCATTGAAAAATTCTATTCCTTTGACCTCTTTGGAGATAATATCCCCTAAATTTTTTTAAGAGTTCTCTTAGGTGACTTTGGTCATCTAAGACATAATTAACTTTAGGGGTTTGTCTTTACAGGATGCTTTTCTGATCCCATCATAATATAAACTCTATTTAATTTTTCATATTAAATAGGATAACTAGTCAGCTTTTAAATAAAATGGCTTTCGCAGACCAAATGGATGTCATATATTTCTTAGTTTATTTGATTGATCATCACTATCAAGGAATGTGTTTATCTTTTGGGATAGATACATAGCTTGAGGTGTAGTGCTCTTTCATTTAAACTATGAAATATTTGAAATCAGTTTGATTTCATATTTTTTTCTAATTTTAAATATATATATATATATATATATGTATAAATTAAATGTCTTTCCGAAGCGGGTGATGGGATTTTGATTCCGGTAATGGCTTTCGCAGACCAAATGGATGTCATATATTTCTTAGTTTATTTGATTGATCCTCACTATCAAGGTATGTGTTTATATTTTGGCATAGATACATAGCTTCAGGTGTAGTGCTCTTTCATTTAAACTATGAAATAAGACTGTATTTTGATTCCGGTGATCGACAGCTTTCAACGGGCAACTCAACTTATAAGTGTCGCAAGTTGTATTCTTTTAGAACTGGCACATAGGTGCCCAGGGGTCTGGCGCCTAAATGTCTAGTAGCCAGCTTTCTCCTTTATGCTCCATGTCTTCTCCTACCTTCCAACCTTCAATTACCAATCATACCTACAAAAAAATATATAAAAATATATTCCTTAAAGTGCAATATCATCAATAGAAATGTATAAAAAATATTAAATTATGGTTAACGTTTTCATGCATAAGATCGTAAGCATCTTTATCTTACAACATTCTCTTTCTATATAAACAAACACTTGATAATGAAATCATTATCCTATGTGATTTATTTGGTTTCTGCATCCTTGATCTACAGAAAAATTATGTTATACCTCAAAGCAATAATTTTAGAGGGCCATACTAAATTCATGGAGTGGCTCTTAATAAGAATCTTAAGGCACCACATAAAGCTCTTGCCACATCCACCCAAGTATATACCACATGTTACAAGTATCACGAACAACGTCATCAGGACAAATTTTATTTTTTCTTTAGGGCATATCCATCGCTTGCAAATCCAATAAAAGGATCTATGTGTGAGAGTTGTAATTACAAAAAATTCATAAATTACCATTTAATTTAGTTTCTTTGTCTATGTGTTTGCCTTTCTGACTTATACATTTTAATATATGTGACATCCCCAGTTCGGTCTATTAAAGGTTGTCATTATTATTTTGGCTTTATTGAAGATTAAAATAAAGTATAATAGCTATTCCTATTGCAAAATAAATTGAAAGTAACTAAAAAATGTTTCGATTCATGAAAATGATTCACACACAATTCCAAACTTCCATAAAAGTGATATGATTGGATGGCAGTGGAGAATACAATAGCACCACTCCCTAAGAATTCCTTTCTCTTCAAGACATCATTTGTCAATTATATTGTCTTTACACCCTTCAACAAAATGGTGTGGTGAAATTGAAGCACCATAACTTATTCAATACCATTAGGACTTTACTTTTGGATGCTTCAGTTCCACTAAAATTATAGCAAAAAGCTATCCAAATAGCACTCTACTTAGTAAATCAAATGCCCTAAAAAACAAATCATTCCATCTCTATATATGAGTTGCTATATAAACATCCAATGACATACTCTAACCTAAAGATCTTTGGTTGTTGTTATTGTCCATGGCTAAAACCCATAAAACCACACAAATTAGTACCTTGCTTGACTCGATGTGTATTTCTTGGATACTCCTTAGAACATAAAGGTATTAAATGCTATAATCCTCAATCTAAAAAGATTATTATCTCTCAAAATGTGGTATTCAACATAAGAACATTTACATTCAAATCCATCATCAAACAAACACATGAACCTCTACAATCACATTTTAGCCCAGTCCTACTTGTATCACCCTCCATCAAATGAGCTATCCCAACATAACATTTTAGCCCAGTCCTACTTCTAGAAAGAGGGTCATCCACCTCGATGTATCTCTTCCTCCTATAATACTATCCTCCCATCTACATATATGTAATTACATTCATTGGCTTTTAGGATAACACCAACATTCCAACTCCATGTAAACACATATCACACTCAATGCAAACCAATACAAAACCATGAAAGCTTAAACCCACTTAGAAACTCAATCTCTCCCACCAACTGCAACATAGCCCAGACCCTCTTTCAAGACACAATATGTAATGTCACCACATTAGCACAAATCTTTGAATGAAGAAATTTATGCTCTACAAACCCAGGGCATATGGGGATTAGCCCCACATCTCACAGATAATCCAATTATTTGTTGTTTTAGGACTTATTGGACAAAATTTCACTGGGATGGTATGGTTGCTCATTACAAAGCACGATTTGTTTCTCAGGTTTATGTGCAAAGTTTTGTTGTTAACTACTGCAAGACATTTAGTCTGATTGCCAAGATGACCACTGATCAAAGAAAAATATGTTGAGATGTTCGTACCTCTTTTATACTATTTTTAATGATATTGCACTTTAATAAAATGTATTTTTGATGTTTTGTTGCAAGAATGATGAATTAAGGTCAATGGGGCAAAAAGATGCAAAAAGGAATGAATTTAGAGTAAAAGGGACCAAAATGTGGAGAATTGCACTTGGGCGCCAACTGTGCCATCGACGCCGCCGACAGCGAGCTTTTCCCGAGACTACAGGACAAAATCTCCAAAAGGCCGCCGACGGCGCCATCGAGGCCGCCAACGGCGGGATCGACGATTATGTGACATGTACAATGGATAAGACCGGATTTTGGAGGAGTGCATAAGCAAAGCTCTTAAGAAAACTCATCCACATCTTTAAAGAGAAGATTCTGGCCGAAAATAGAAGAGCCCTGGAGGTTAGATAGGTTCCATTAGTGTGTAGAGAGCTTGCTATAGCGTGTAACTATGTGGAATTCTTCAATAAATTGTAAGAGTGGAGGGAAAGTGAGAAATTTCTTCCTCCTTTCTACTTTGAAAAGGAATTTTGTGTGTTGTAAAGAAAGAAAGAGATTCAAGGGAACTTCGAGGAGTGTTCTTGAGGACAAATTTAGAGATAAGTTATTTACCTGTTATAGTTTGTATGGCTTTGATTTTATATATGAATTTCGAGTTTTGTTGTGCTTTCCCCATGATTTTTGAGTAGTTTTCTCTGTCTTTCTCCTATTCTTGAGATTTGTGAAATGGTGATTTGAATTGGTGAAGCGATGAAAATGTTTAAGAAATTGTGATGATCTTTTCACTTCGATCTTTATTTACTTTCAATCTGGTCAATTGATTTGTTAAAATATGTTGAGTTTTACAACTAAAGTGAAGATTACATCCAAGATTTAGGGAGGTCAAGCCCTTGGAAGTTGGGTGCAAATAAATAGGAAAATAAAATTATCAGGCGTAGAATTGGAGATTTTAGAGTGACAGACTCAAATCCCCAATTCGGTCTTATCGTTTGGGTGCTGTTATTGTTTGGGTGCTGATGTGTGGATGTTAGCCCTAAGGTGAGGGGAACATGGGAGCTCCAAAGTGAGAGCTGGTATCCTCCCATCCTAGCCGCAGAATCAGTAAACGGGCATAGGATTAATCAAAATTCTTTATGCCTGGACCAAAGGGTAAAGACTAGGTATGCTCCTATTTGGCACAATGTAAATTGAACTAATTCATTTTATCCATTCACCATAATTTCTTTACAAGGAGAAGAATGTTTTCTTATATATTGAATATCACAATAAAACCCTACTTTTTGTCATTAGTTATTTACTAGTTATCCAAATTATCTACTTATTTCAATTGCCTATTAGTGATAGATAAGCAAATTGAACACCATCGTTGTAGTTGAAGTATTACTTTTTATTAAGCCTTAGTCCATAGTATTCTATTTCTCCCTATGGGATCGATAACTAGGACTCCATTAGAGCCCTATATTACTTGAGCGATACTTATACTTGTGTTGACAAATTCGACTTTAACATTATTGAATATTATATCTATACATCTTTATTAAATCAAACACATATACATAAAGTCACAGTCAAATTTTTGACACCGTTGCTGGAATTTAAATCTTCTAGTAGCGCCATCAAATTCTTGTAATTGTCGATTTACAAAAAAAAAAGGTCGGTCAAGTTTTTGACGTCGTTGCCGGGGAGAATTTTAAGAGTAACGGACATATTAGAATTATTAAAAACTTTTTACTTAAATTGCAACTCATCTATATATTTATATATTTATATTTATATTTTTAATTATATTACTGAGTACTAATTTTAAATTGTATGCGCAAATTTGGACCTAAAAATCTTATACCATACGATTCGAACTATTAGCAAAATTAGAAAATTAAAAAGAAAACCTAGAAATTGTGATACAATGGAAAACATTATGAACAATCAAGGAATAGAGAATGAACACCAAACTAGACCCTTAAGAGATTATGCAATTCCTACAGCAAATGAAATTTGGATGTAGCTGCTAATTCATTTAAGATTATCCAAAATCCTGATGTAGCTGCTAATTCATTTGAGCTTAAACGTGCTATTATCCAAATGGTACAAAACAATCAATTTGGAGGTACACCAAATGAAGATTCTAACTTACACCTCGCTAGTTTTTTAGAACTATGTGCTACTTTCAAATATGATAGAGTCTCAAACGATGCTAGTAGACTTAGACTTTTTCCTTTTTCAATGAGGGATAAAGCTAAGATGTGGTTAAACTTGTTAGCACCTGGATCTATTAGAACTTGAGGAGAACTGTCATAGAAATTTCTCTCCAAATATTTCTCTCCATCCAAGACTACTAAACTATTAAATGACATAACATCGTTCAGTCAGATTGATGGAGAGTCAATATATGAAGCTTGAGAGAGATTTAAAGATCTTCTTAGAAAATGCCCTCATCATTCGTTACCAGACTGGTTAATAATTCAAACCTTTTATAATGGATTAGTGGGATCTCTTA
>NW_018223750.1:37628-45286 GCF_001263595.1 Phalaenopsis equestris
CTTTTGATGAGGCTTATTCATTAATAGAAAAAATGACTACCAATAATTTTCAATGGCCCTCTGAGCAGGAAGAGTAGCTAGTATCCATTAGTATCCATGATTCTAATGCAATATCTATGTTAGCTTCGCAGATTGTTGTAATATCAAGGAAATTAGATCATTATAGGATGAATTATTCTTCAACACCTCCTATGATGGAAGAAAATTCATCTGAGTTGTTTGTGGACGTTCAACCTTCATATGAAACCTTAAATGCTATTAATAGACTTAACAACCCATATTCAAACTATTATAACCCAGGTTGGAAGAATCGACCAAATTTTAATTGGAATAACAATTCTTCTACAAATCAACAATAGGCAAACAACTCAGTAAGACATTCATCTAACCAAGGAAATATTAATTATAGACCTTCTTATCCTCAAGGATTTAACAGTAATACTAAAATTAAGGAGAAGAAGTTATCGATGGAAGAGCTGATATTAAACATGGGTCAACAATTACAGAATCAAGAAAATCAATTACAGATTCTAAGAAATCAATTACAACATCAAGGAACTGCTATTAAGAATATTGACAACTAATTAAGGCATATCGCTACTGCGCTTAGTAACCGAACATTAGGAACTTTTCCAAGTACTGTGGAACCAAATCCTAAAGATCAAGGAAAAGAGCAAATCAAGACGATTTAATTACGAAGTGGAAAAGAATTGGAGACAAGAGTGCAACAAGAAATAGAAACTGAAAAAGAGAAAGTGGATACCAAAAAAGAAAAGGATCATGAATACCCAGATTTAGAGTATCTATTTACACCAATGAAAATTACTGTGGAAAAACATCCACCATCGTTTCCTCAAAGATTGAAGCAACATAAATAGAATAAACAATTTATAAAATTTTTAGAAATTCTTAAGAAGTTAACGGTGAATATTCCCTTTGTAGAAGCTTTAGAGCAGATGCCCAATTATGTGAAATTTATGAAAGATATTCTGAACAGAAAAAGAAAGTTCACGGAAAATAAAATTGTTGCACTTAGCCAAGAGTGTAGTGAAATTATTCAGAAAAAGCTTCCTGAAAAATTAAAAGATCCTGGTAGTTTCACTATACCGTGTGCTATCGATGAAAAATTCTATGGAAGAGCTTTATGTAATTTAGGAGCCAGCATTAACCTTATGCCTCTATCTATTTTCAAAAGACTAGGATTAGGAGAAGTCTCACCTACTTCTGTAACACTTCAATTAGCAGATCAATTAGTTACATATCCTAAAGGAGTTATAGAAGATGTGTTAGTAAAAGTTGACACATTTATCTTATTTATCTTTCCTATGTATCTTTCCTATGGATTTCATTGTTTTAAATATGGAGGAAGATAAAGAAATATCTATGATTTTTGGGAGACCATTTTTAGCTACTGGAAAAGCTATGATAGATGTTCAAAAAGGAAAATTAACTATGAGAGTAAATGATCAAGAAGAAATGATCAACATTACGAAATCTATGAAATACCGTGCTGTTGAAAGAGATAATGAATGTTTTCGAAAGAGAGATATGTTGAGAGAGATAATGAATGTTTTCGCATGGAAATTATTGAACATCTACTGAATGAACATTTTAAAGAGCATTTTGAAAATAAAAACTATTTTAAAAAAGAAGAGCATTTTGAAGAACAATTTGAAGAAAATGATGAAATTATTCTGGACAAATTAGAAAATGAAGAATTAGATTATTTTCAGGAATGATTTGAGATGTTGGATATTACAAAAAATGCTGATAATAATCTATTTCCATCAATTGTAAAACCACCTCAACTTGAGTTGAAAACATTACCTAACCACTTGAAGTATGTGTTTTTGGGAGACTCATTTACATTACCTGTTATTGTATCTTCAGAATTAAATGATTTACAAGAACAAAGACTGTTAGATACATTGAAAAGATATAAGAAAGCTTCATGTTGGACCTTAGCGGATATTAATGGAATTAGTCCTTTAGATCTGTATGCATAGAATTATATTAGATGAACAATATAAACCAAGAGTTGATCCACAAAGGAGATTAAATTCGGCAATGAAAGAAGTAGTAAAAAAGGAAATTTTGAATTGGTTAGACACTGGAATTATATATCGTATTTTTTTAGATAGTGCATGGGTAAGTCCAATTCATTGTGTAGAGGAGCGGAGGAGCGACGGTTGAAACAATAGAAAATAATGAATTAATACCTGTCAGACAAGTTACTGGGTGGCGCATATGCATTGATTATAAAAAATTAAACACTACCACCAAAAAGATCATTTTCCTCTACCATTTCTAAATCAAATAGTAGATAGACTTGCTGGACACAAATATTTTTGCTTTTTAGATGGATATACCGGTTACCATCAAATTCCTATTGCTCCTGATGATCAAGAAAACACAACATTTATTAGTTCTCTTAGAGCTTTTGCTTTTAGAAGAATGCCTTTCGGATTATGTAATGCACCTGCAATATTTCAGAGATGTATGATGTCCATATTTAGTAAGTTAATTGACGATGGATTGGAAGTATTTATGGATGATTTATCTGTATTTGGAACATCATTTAGCGCATGCTTAGAATATCTTGAAAAATTTTTGGAGTTATGCGAAAGAACTAATTTAGTTCTAAATTGGGAGAAATGTCAATTTATGGTTGCAGGAGAAATTGTGTTAGGGCATAAAATTTTGGAAGATGGTATGGAAACAAACCCTGCAAAAATCCAAATTATATCTAAACTAACACCTCTTACTAATGTAAGAGAAGTTAGAAGTTTTCTTGGACATGTTGGTTTTTACAGGCGTTTTATTAAAGATTTCTCGAAAGTTACTAAACCTCTATGCCAACTTTTAGAAAAGGACAATAAATTTGCATTTACTGAAAGCTGTTTAAATGCCTTTAAGTTATTAAAAGAAAAATTAATCACAACCCCTATTATAGTTTCACCTAACTGGAAGAAACCATTTGAACTAATGTGTGATGCTAGTGATTATGCTATTGTAGCTGTTCTTGGACAAAGATTTGAAAATATTTATAAAGTGATATACTACGCTAGTAAAACTCTTAATGATGCTCAAATTAGCTATACTGTTACTAAAAAAGAGCTACTAGCCATCGTATATGCTTTAGACAAATTTCAATCTTATTTAATTGGTGCCAAAAGTGTTGTGCACACTGATCACTCAGCTATTAAATATCTGATGCAAAAGAAAGATGCCAAACCAAGGTTGATTAGATGGATATCTTGTAGTTATTGATAGAAAGGGAACAGATAATCAAATTGCTGATCATTTATCAAGATTAGAAAACCATGAATTATCTGATGCAGACAAAGAAATTACAGAGAGTTTCCCTGACGAACAACTTTATAATGTTAGTGAGTGGAAAATACCATGGTATGCTAATATTGTTAATTATATTGAATATTGTTAATTGTAAGTGATATTTTGCCACCTATGCTGACATTGCAACAACAAAGGAAATTCATTCATGATGTGAAAGCATATTTTTTGGATGAGCCTTATTTATATAAACAATGTAAGGATTTGATTATGAGGAGATGTGCACCTTATGAAGAAACTAAACTGATCATTCAAAAATGTCATGATTCTGAATTTGGAGGACATTTTTGGAGCAATAAAATTGCTTATAAATATTTACAAGCTGGATTTTATTGGCCTACTATAATTAGAGATGTTTATAGATATATAACAACTTGTGATCGATATCAACGAGTAGGCAATATATCTAGAAGAAATGAAATGCCTCTAAATTTCATATTGGAAGTTGAGATCTTTGATGTTTGGAGATTAGATTTTATGGGACCATTTATTCCTTGCAGTAGACTATGTCTCTAAGTGGATTGAAGCACAAGCTTTACCTCGCTGAGACGCTAAAAGTGTTTCAATATTTTTAATGAAAAATATTTTCACTAGATACGGAATGCCTAGGATGATTATTTCTGACAGATGATCCCATTTTAGGAATAAATATATTCAGATATTGGGAGAAAAATTTAATATTATTCATAGAATATCTACTGCTTATCACCCTCAAACCAGTGGATTAGCTGAAGTTTCTAATAGAGAGATTAAACAAATACTTGAAAAGACTCTAAACCCTAGTAGAATAGATTGGTCCACTAGGTTGGATACAACATTATAGGCTTACAGGACTACTTATAAAACTCCTATTGCAATGACTCCTCACAGACTGATTTTTGGAAAGGCTTGTCACTTACCAGTAGAATTGGAGCATAAAGCACATTGGGTGATTAAAGAATTCAATTATAATTTTCAATTATAATTTAAAAGATGCAGGTAAAAAGAGATTGTTACAAATAAATGAATTGGAAAAATTAAGAAATGAATCATATGATAATGAAAGAATTTATAAGGAAAATCTAAAGTTATGGCATGATGGGAAGATTAACTAAAAGAACTTTGAACCAGGACAAGAAGTTTTGCTTTACAATAGAAGGCTGAAGTTATTCCGTGGGAAATTGAAGTCTCGTTGGTTAGGGTCATTTATTGTGACTCAATTTTATATTTACGGAACTATTTAAATTGATGATCAGAAAGCGGGAAATAGATTTAAAGTAAATGGACATTGATTAAAACCATATTATGAGGGTAAAAGACCAAATTTTAAACAGGTTTTAATGATCAGTCAACCTGAATAACACCTAAATAGGTCGGGTTGACGACGTTAAACCAAGCGCTTTATGGGAGGCAACCCATATTTATCTTTACTTTAAATTTATCACTAGTTTATAGTAGTATTAAGCTCTACTACTCTTATTTACCCTTAAAACATCTTAAAAATTAGATCCATAAAGAAAAATTGAAACGCATTCGGACCAGAGCGAAACTATCAAAATTGTGCCTTGGGAGTCGACGGCGCCCTCGATGACGCCAACGATAGGTTTTTCCCGAGAGTCCAGACAAAATTAATACAGAGGCGCGCCGACGGCGCCCTCCAGGCCGCCGACAGCGAGACCGATGAGAGGTGATTTCTTGTGTCCGATGAGCTGTTTTTGAAGGTTTTTGTGCGGGAATAGTCTTTATAAACTAAAAAATTGGAATTCTAGTTCCTATTTTCTCCCTAAGAATGAAGTAAAACTCTGTAAATTTCATTCCTATGGCGTCCAATTCCCCTGATAATCCCAGAATGCGAGTTTTAATCGGTGAAAGTTCATTAGTGCGGATGAAAGAACATTTTGATCAGTCTGGGCATTTAGAAGATAGCTTGATACGACTGATGAGGAGGATGAAACTAATTGAGGATTCAACTGAAGAATTTCCTTTCCGACCCTTCTACAACCTCTTCGTTCATGTGCAATCAATGGGTGATCTCAGAGGAGAAACGAGCACAGAATCTTGACGGACCTTTTTTGTAAGTCAATAATTACAAGAAATTGATGACGCTACTAAAAGATTTAAATTCCAGCAACGATGCCAAAAACTTGACTATGAATTTTAATATATATGTTTGATTCAATAAAGATGTATAGATATAATATTCAAGAATGTTAAAGTAGAATTGTCAACGCAAGTATACATATCGCTCAAGTAATATAGGGTTCTAATGGAGTACTAGATATCGATCCCACAAGGAGAAATAGAATACTTCGGACTAAGATTTAATAAAAAGTAATACTTCAACTACAACGACGTTCAAGTTGCCTATCTATCACTAATAGGCAATTGAAATAAGTAGATAATTTGAATAATAACTAATTATAGGGAATCACGTTTAATTGTGATATTCAATACATAAGAAAGCATCCTTCTCCTTGCCAAGAAATTATAGTGAATGGATAAAATGAATTAGTTCAATTTATATTGTGCCAAATAGGAGCCTACCTATTCTTTACCCTTTGTTTCAGGCATAAAGAACATTGACTAATCCTATGCTTGGTTACTGATTTTGCGGCTAGGCTGGGAGGATACAGGCTCTCACTTCAGAGCTCCCACGTTCCCCTCACCTGAGGGCTAACATCTACACATCAGCACCCAAACGATAGGACCAAATTGGGGATTTTAGTCTGTCAATCTAAAATCTCCAATTCTATGCCCGATAGTATTATTTCCCTATTTATTTGCACCCAACTTCCAAAAGCTTTGACCTCCCTGAATCTTGGATGTAATCTTCACTTTAGTTGCAAAACTCAACATATTTTAACAAATCAACAGGCCAAATTGAAAGTAAATTAAGATCGAAGTGAAAAGATCATCACAATTTTTTAAACATTTTTTATGGCTTCACCAATTCAAATCGCCATTTCACAAATCTCGAGGCAAGTAGGAAGACAGAGAAAACTACTTAGAACTCATGAGGAAAGCACAACACAACTTGGAATTCAAATATAAAATCAAAGCCACACAAACTATAACAAGTAAATAACTTATCTCTAAATTTCTCTCTAAGAACACTCCTCAAAGTTTCTCTGAATTTCTTCCTTTCTTTAAAGCACACAGAATTCCTCTTCGAAGTAGCAAGGAGGAAGAAATCTCTCACTTTCCCTCCACTCTTACAATCTTTCAAAGAATTCCTCACAATATTACACACTATTGGATATTTACACACTATTGGAACCTTTTGATAGCTTCTAAGCTTCCAAAAGTCTCCAAAAGTCTCTCCCCCTCTCTTAACTTTTGGCCAAAATGTTCTGTTTAAATATGTGGATGAGTTTTCCCAAGAGTTGCTTACGCACCCCTCCAAAATCCGGCCTTATCCATTGTACATGTCACATGACCATCGATCCCGCCATCGGCGGCCTTGATGGCGTCGTCGGCGCCCTTCTGGAGAATTTGTTCTGTAGCCCCTTTTTGCTCCAAATTCGCTCATTTTTGTATCTTAATGCGCCGTCGGCGCCCTAGTGTAATTCTTAACATTTTGGTCTTTTTTGCTCCAAATTCGCTCCTTTTTTGCATCTTTTTGCTCTATTGACCCTAATTCATCATTCCTGCAATAAAACATCAAAAATACCTTTCTTTAAAGTGCAATATCATTAAAAATAGTATAAAAGAGGTATGAAAATCTCAACCTATTTTCCTTTGGTCAAAATCCCCCAAACTTAACTATTACTTGTCCTCAAGTAATTTTAGTACTATTTAAAAGTTATGATCTACTGCAATAATATTTTAATTCAAAAACACTATAAGTTTGATTTAGATAAATATCATAGTGAGATTTTTAGAAAAAATTCAAGTAATTCAAGTAATTTTTTCTAAACATTTTTAGAAAAAATTTTTAGAAAAAGTTCTAGTCATCAAGTTTTATGAGTTCTAGTTTTCTATTTATTTCAAGAATGACTATAGATTGCAATATTAAGTCACTTAGAATATCCAAAACATAAGAACTTCATGAGAGCTCTATTAGTAAGAAGATTTATTCCATAAATATAAGTTCAGGAATGTATTTAAGTATTCCCTTTAGGTAGGTCCAGTGAAGCCAATTTTTGATTAGGCATATCCTCAAGCTTCTCCTCACTTTCATTTTTCTTTCTTTCTATTTTTATTGGATTGTTTTCAATCCTATATATTTTTCTTTTCTTTTCAGGGATTGTTTTCAATCCTTTCTTTTTCCTTTTTCAAGTGAGGATTACTATATCTGGATAGCCTTTAATGATTTTGAACTTCAC
>NW_018223750.1:45581-48015 GCF_001263595.1 Phalaenopsis equestris
CCAAACTTAAATTTTTAAATATGAAATAAAGGTGGAAAGAAAATACTATAAATATAAATCATACCACAGTATTGTAGGCATCTTTATCATTCTAAAATTTCTGCAGACCTTTTCCAATTTTTATTTCAGCTCGTCTGAAATATTATGAGCTTTCTACACATATAAATCATTAGAGGAATTTCTAGGAAATGAAATTTTGAAACAAGTATAAAACTAAAACAAACACAACATTTCCTAACACAACCACAATACTAAATAAAAGACAAAAATACTAAAATGAAAATAAATATCACATCACACATTTTTATTCTAATCAAATCAAAGAAAATTTCCAAAAATCACTTCTAATATGTAAATAATGGCTTCCAATGGTAATTCAAAGAGTTCAACATTAAAATCCATGAATTTCTTCCATTATTTTCTTCACATTTTCAACTTTTTGGGTTTCCTCAATGTGGAAGAAATACATGGTGAAAATCAAATATATTTAGCTTGGAAAATGTAACATCAGGCTCTCCTCTGTAGTGTCGGCTCCTCTGTAGTGTCGGGCCTGAGCATCATAATAGGCTATCTCAAAATCAGAATGTCTCTGCAGGTACTCACTATCTTAATCATGTCTGTGTTCTAAGACTCCAATGCTCTCATTTATTAAATCTATGTTCTTCCGCTGCAAGGTCAACTCATTCATCAAATCTGTTAAGGTAGGGGAGCTAGAAAGAGGAGGGTCATAACTGGTAGAGGGAACGTCTCTACTAGTAGAAGGTTCCTGACTCCTACTTCTAGTTCTCCATTTCTCATGAGATACATAAGTTTTCAATTTTGATTTACTAATGGGTTTCATTGGGTAAACCCACTCTTCATCTCCAGCTTCCACTCCAGAAAGTTGACAAAGTGCATAAATAAGTCCAGGATGTCCTAGACCTCCACTAGTCTCACTCCTTGTCTTGCCGTAGTCAATATATTCTTTATATTCTTGAAAATAATCTTCCCCACATTTATAATTTTGTTATTCTGAATACAGAAATTTAGAATAGCTCTTTCTCTAGTTATCTCACTATGGTGGTAAGTCGGTAACAGAGTAGAGGAAATGAAATAGTGTCACGCCTTAGAGGTGGCATTTAACATGGAAGCAGAAAAGTTTACCCGTTCTCATTTCTTTATCGTCCACGTTCCTTTCCCATCATTGAGAAAGTTAATCATATCATTGAGGGGTTCTTCCATCGTACTAAACGATTCATAGTGGCAGGGGACTTCATAAAAAGTGTTAATGCGGGCGGCGGTAAATTCCACAGGAAGTCTATGCCTTGCACGATTCCATCTTCAGCATAAATCACATTGGCGTAGAACTCCCATCGGCTTTATTGGTGGTGTATATTGGTGGTGTAAAAAAAGTTCTCCCACTTCCACTCTGCAATAACCTGTTCAATTTCTCCTCCCGTACTCTTGAAAACTCGATCTTGAATACATTTTTTTTCTTGAAGTATCGAAGTGAATCGAGTTTGAGCCATCATATTGACAAAGCGTTAATCGTCACACTCAACTCTTCTATTTTGGAGTGAAGCCATTTTCAATCTAATCAAATCAAAGAAGATTTCCAAAAATCACTTCTAATATGTAAATAATGGCTTCCAATGGTAATTCAAAGAGTTCAACATTAAGATCCATGAATTTCTTCCAAGATTTTCTTCACATTTCAGATTTTTGGATTTCCTCAATGTGGAAGAATTTTTTGGGTTTTCTCAATGTGGAAAAAATACATGGTGAAAATCAAATATATTTAGCTTAGAGTGAAGCTCTTACCAAAAGAAGATCAAATCTGGTGTCAAAAAGCCTTGTGGTGTCAAAAAGCCTTGAATCAAAAAGCCTTGAAATAGTCTCCCAATCCAAGATCTATCAAGCCTTAATTCGAAAATGGCGTTTTTAGGAGGTAAGGGATGATGAATAATGGTGGTTGACCGGTCAAAATTGTGGTTAAAGAGGTATTTTAGTGATCTCACCGATGGTAAGGTTGATGGCACCGTCAGTGAGCTCTATATTATTTTTAACCCTAGTCTCAGGAAATTCCCGCCGTCGGCGGCGTCGAGGGAGCCGTCGGCGGGCTCTATTGATTTTGTCCAAATTCCATATTTTTGTGATTTCGATCAATTCTAAGCCTAAATGACATCCGTTTAATCTTTATAAACATAATTTTAAATAGTTAAATGATGTACTTAACACATACAGACTTTCACAAAACAAAACATCACATTTATATATAAATTCCAAGAGATACAATAAACGTTACATAACACACCTAAATTAGGTATTTTCTCAACCTCAATACATTAATTCAGCATCGAAATCCAAGCCACAACACTCAAAATGCTGAAAACAAAACATCCTATGCTTAGTCTCAACTATACAGAGATCTTTAAGCATAATTCTAAAGCAAAGC
>NW_018223750.1:48111-49692 GCF_001263595.1 Phalaenopsis equestris
ATCGAAGAAATCGGAGATATTATTAATTGCATTCATCACATTTTGTACCTCCTTTTCTAATTTCTTGATTCGATGCAGGATCACTAAAGACTTATCAGGGACTAAGGGTTGTACTGGCAGAGAATTCTGAGAAGATTGATCAACTATCACAGTCATGTCATTTTCATCTTCAAATGATGGGAATCTTTCAGATGGATCCAAAGGTTTCCAAGGTAGCAGTACCTTTTCCCAGTTTTCATAGGATACTTGGGACTGGCTACAAAGTGAGAAAATTGTTGAAGGGTGTCCAAGCCCATAAGTTGATCCGTAAACGATCATGCCTAAGACTAACTTCACAATTATAGATCCAATATCGATCGGCAGTCCCCTTTGGATGCAGTAATTCAAAATGACACTTTCTTTAGAAACCTTACCAATCTTCTTTGTCGATAACAATATCGCAGAAATGAAGAAGTGCCAGTGTTTAAAGACGGGATTCAATAGTGTTGAAGAAAAACTAACATACTCGTGCTCTCGCAATTCCCAATCATCAGTTTCGTCTGTCAAATACTGATAAATTTCATTCATCTGGTCTCTCGTTGGGACAAAATTGGAATAGTGGCAGACAGGAACATTCTCTATCATATATAACTCTTTTATTCTTGTTTGATTCTTTTTATTCTTGAAGGAGTGAAAGTAATCCATCTCCCTCACACATAAACAACTCCTTGGTTAATTCCATGTAAATTTGCATAAATATCCTTTACCACAGGAATTACCACGGCGGCAGTAGTGTAGCACAACACTTCCTATCTTCGCCGCACTATTATTTCTTCAATATCCGTCGTGGGATTATTCAATTTGTGATTCAGGAATCCCCATTCCTTGATTAATCTTTTCTTCATCAGTAACTTGTTGAAGATTCGCTGCGCTTCTGCACTAATGAACTTTCGCCGATTGAAAACTCGCATTTTGGGATTATCAGTGGAATTGGACGCCATAGGAATGAAATTGTTAGAGTTTTTCTTCATTTTTGGGGAGAAAATATGAACTAGAATTTTGAGTTTAAAAAGACTATTCCCGCCCAAAAAACCGTCAAAAATCGCTCATCGGACACAAAAAATCGCCTCTTACGGTCTCGCCGTCGGCAGTGTCGAGGGCGCCATCGGTGCACTTCTGTATTAATTTTTGCCTGGTCTCTCGGGAAAATCCAGTCGTTGGTGCCGTCGAGGGGGCCGTCGGTGCCCAAGGCAAAATGTTTACAGTTTTGCTCTGGTCCGAATGTGTCGTAATTTTTCTTTATGGATCCAATTTTTAAGATATTTGAAGGGTAATTAAGAGTAGTAGAGCTTAATACTACTATAAACTAGCAATAAATTCAAATAAAAACTATCATAATTGCAATAAAGATAATTATAAATATGGGTTGCCTCCCATAAAGCGCTTGGTTTAACGTCATCAGCCCGACTCATTCAGGGTTCATTTAGGTTGACTAATCATTAAAACCTCTTTAAAATTTGGTCTTTTACCCTCATAATATGATTTTAATCTATGTCCATTTACTTTAAATCTATTTCCCATTTTCTGATCTTCAATTTCAAC
>NW_018223750.1:50211-53430 GCF_001263595.1 Phalaenopsis equestris
GGTTTGAGGGTCACTGGTTTGAGGGTGATAAGCAGTAGAGATTCTATGAATAATATTAAATTTTTCTGCCATGAGTAATAATCATCCTAGGTATTTCGTATCTAGTGAAAATATTTTTCCTTAAAAATCTTAAAACACTTTTAGCGTCACAGTGAGGTAAAGCTTGTGCTTCAATCCACTTAGAGACGTAGTCTACTGCAATTAATATATATAAGTTCCCAAATGAAGGAATAAATGGTCCCATAAAATCTAATCCCCAAACATCAAAGATCTCAACTTCCAATATGAAATTTAGAGGCATTTCATTTTTATTCTAGATATATTGCCAACTCATTGACATTGATCATAAGTTTTTATGTATCTATAAACATGTCTAAAGATAGTAGACCAATAAAACCTAGCTTGTAAAATTTTATAAGCAGTTTTATCGCTCCCAAAATGTCCTCCAAATTCAGAATCATGACATTTTTGAATGATCAGCTCAGTTTCTTCATAAGGAACACATCTCCTCATAATCAGATCCTTACATTATTTATATAAATAATGCTCATCCAAAAAATATGCTTTTGCATCATGAATGAATTTATTTTGTTGTTGCAATGTCAACATAGGTGGCAAAATATCACTTACAATATAGTTAACAATATCAGCATACCATGGTATTCTCCACACACTAACATTATAAAGTTGTTCATCAGGAAACTGTCTGTAATTTCATTGTCAAGATCAGGTAATTCATGATTTTCTAATCTTGACAAATGATCAACAATTTGATTATCAGTTCCCTTTCTATCAATAACTACAAGATCAAATTCTTGCATCAATAATATCCATCTAATCAACCTTGGTTTGGCATCTTTCTTTTGCATCACATATTTAATAGTTGAGTGATTAGTGTGCACAACACATTTAGCTCCAATTAAATAATATTAAAATTTATCTAAAGCATCTAAGATAGCTAGTAGCTTTTTTTCAGTAACAGTGTAGTTAATTTGAGCATCATTAAGAGTTTTACTAGCGTAGTATATCACCTTAAAAATATTTTTGTACCTTTGTCCAAGGACATCTCCAATCTCCAATAGCATAATCTAGCATAATCACTAGCATCACACATCAGTTCAAATGGTTTTTCCAAGTTAGGTGAAACTATAATAGGGGCCGTGATTAATTTTTCTTCTAATAACTCAAAGGCATTTAAACATCTTTCAGTAAACTCAAATTTCTTGTCCTTTTCTAAAAGTTGGCATAGAGGTTTAGTAACTTTTGAGAAATCTTTAACAAAACACCTGTAAAAACCAACTTGTCCCAGAAAACTCTTAACTTCTAGTACAATAGTAAGAGGTTTTAGTTTAGATATAATTTGGATTTTTGCAGGGTCCATTTCCATACCATTTTCCAAAATTTATGCCCTAACATAATTCCTCCTACAATCATAAATTGACATTTCTCCCAATTTTGAACTAAATTAGTTCTTTCGCATAACTCTAAAACTTTTTCAAGATAAATTAAGTATGCGTCAAATGATGTCCCAAATATAGAGAAATCATCCATAAATACTTCCAGCCCATCGTCAATTAACTTACTAAATATGGACAACATACATCTCTGGAATGTTGCAGGTGCATTACATAGTCCAAAAGGCATTCTTCGAAACGTAAAAGTTCCAAAAGAACTAGTAAATGTTATGTTTTCTTGATCTTCAAGAGCAATAGGAATTTGATGGTAACCGGTATATCCATCTAAAAAGCAAAAATATTTGTGCTCAGCAAGTCTATCTACTATTTGATCTAGAAATGGTAGGAAATGGTTGATCTAGAAATGGTAGGGGAAAATGATCTTTCCTGGTGGCAGTGTTTAATTTTCTAAAATCAATGCAGATTGTCTGATAGGTATCAACTCATTATTTTCTTTTGTTTCAACAGTCACTCCTCCTTTCTTCGGTACACAATGAATGCACTATCTGAAATAGGATATATAATTCCAGTGTCTAACCATTTCAAAATTTCCTTTTTTTACTACTTCTTTCATTATAGGGTTTAATCTCCTTTGTGGATCAACTCTTGGTTTAGAGTGTTCATCTAATATAATTTTGTGCATACAGATCAAAGGACTGATTCCTTTAATATCTGCTAAGGTCCAACCAAAGCTCTCTTATATCTTTTCAATGTATCTATCAGATAAGTTTTATATTATTAATTTATCAAAAAACGTATTTGGAGATATGTTTATTAGCAAATACTTTAATATTAAAATCTTCTACCATTTGGAAGTGTCAACCAACCTCTAAATATGTCACCTAAAATCATAAAACTTATTAATTATAAATATCGTCCACAAACACTTTTTTAGAGGCCGAATTTATAATAAAAAATGAGATACCCTTATATCAAAGTATTTAACACAATTTATTAATCAAATTGAATGCTTTTCTTCAAAATAAGATTTTCTTGGATAATAATAAAAGATTTAAAAACACTTACTTCAAAACTTGTAGTTAACTATCTTGATTTTAACTGTCCCAAAAAGAGCTTCTTAGGATTTTAAAAACTCATACATTACATCATATGGATTTGCATGAGAAATATAACAAAGAAAACTATGTGGTTGTTTGAGTGTACCTCGGCAATCATTAAAAAGGCCCATGAATACTATTTAGTAGATCTAAAGCAAAAACTTAAAATCATTAAGAAATGCCAAACTTACTAGCTCATTATGGCAAATTTTGTGTTTCTATCTAAATTTAAATTGTTTTTTTCCTTAAATACTCTGAGTTCTAAATGTTTTGAATTTTAAATTTGATTACTTATGTATTATGTGTTTTGAAAATTGATAGAGGCATAAGGTTAATGCTGGCTCCCAAATCACATAAAGCTCTTCCATAGAATTTTTCACCGATAGCACACGGTATAGTGAAACTACCAGGATCTTTTAATTTTCAAGAAGCTTTTTCTAAATAATTGCACTACACTCTTTGCTAAGTGCAACAGTTTCATTATCTGAGAACTTCATCTTCTTGTTCAGAATATCTTTCATAAACTTCACAAAATTGGGCATTTGCTCTAAAGCTTCTATGAAGGGAATATTCAAGGTTAACTTCTTGAGAATTTCTAAAAATTTTGAAATTTGTTTATTCTTTTTATGTTGCTTCAGTCTTTGAGGAAACGGTGGTGGATGGTTTTTCAAGGTCACTTTCATTGGTGTAAATGGATACTCTAAATC
>NW_018223750.1:53738-54131 GCF_001263595.1 Phalaenopsis equestris
CTCTTCCATAGATAACTTCTTCTCCTTAATTTGAGTATTATTGTTAAATCCTGGAGGATAAGAAGGTCTATAGTTAACATTTCCCTGGTTGGATGAATTTCCTAATGGGTTCACTGAGTTGTTTGCCTATTGTTGATTTGTCAAAGAATTTTTATTCCAATTGAAATTTGGATGATTCTTCCAACGTGGGTTACAATAGTTCAAATATGGGTTGTTAGGTCTATTAATAGAATTTAAGGTTTCATATGAAGGTTGAACATCCACAAATTGCCCAGATGAATTTTCTTCCATCATAGGAGGTGTTGTAGAATAATTCATCCCATAATGATCTAATTTCTTTGATATTGCAGCAACCTACGAAGCTAACATAGATATTGCATCAGAATCATGGAT
>NW_018223750.1:54794-55555 GCF_001263595.1 Phalaenopsis equestris
AGGGTCTAGGTTGGTGTTCATTCATAATGTTTTCCATTGTATCACAATTTCTAGGTTTTCTTTTTGATTTTCTTATTTTTCTAACAGTTCGTTCTAATTCCAAATCGTATGATATAAGATTTTCATGTGCAAATTTGCGCATATAATTTAAAACTAGTACTCAATAATATAAATATAAATATATAAATATATAGATAAGTTGCAATTTAAGTAAAAACTTTTTAATAATTCTAATATGTCTGTTACTCCTAAAATTTCTCCCCAGCAACGGCGCCAAAAACTTGACCGACCTTTTTTGTAAGTCAACAATTACAAGAAATTGATGACGCTACTAGAAGATTTAAATTCCAGCAATGCTGTCAAAAATTTGACTGCGACTTTATATATATATGTTTAATTTAATAAAGATGTATAGATATAATATTCAATAATCTTAAAGTCGAATTGTCAACGCAAGTATACGTATCGCTGAAGTAATATAAGGCTCTAATGGAGTCCTAGATATCGATCCCACACAGGGAGAAATAGAATACTACGGACTAAAATTTAATAAAAAGTAATACTTCAACTACAACGACGTTCAAGTTGCTTATCTGTTACTAATAGATAATTAAAATAAGTAGATAATTTGAATAATAACTAATTATAGGGAATAACGTTTAATTGTGATATTCAATATATAAGAAAGCATCCTTCTCCTTGCCAAGAAATTATAGTGAATGGATAAAATGAATTAGTTCAATTTATATTGTGTCAAATAG
>NW_018223750.1:55944-56882 GCF_001263595.1 Phalaenopsis equestris
CAATTTAAATCACCATTTCACAAATCTCGAGATAAGGAGAAAGACAGAGAAAACTACTCAGAACTCATGGGGAAAGCACAACACAACTTGGAATTAATATATAAAATCAAAGCCATACAAACTATAACAAGTAAATAAGTTGTCTCTAAATTTCTCCCCAAGAGCACTCCTCGAAGCTCCTCTGAATCTCTTCCTTTCCTTACAGCACACATAATTCCTCTTCGCAGTAGCAAGGAGGAAGAAATCTCTCACTTTCTCACTTTTCTCTCACTTTCCCTCCACTCTTACAATCTCTCGAAGAATTCCTCACAATATTTACACACGATTGGAACCTTTTGATAGCTTCCAAGCTTCCAAAAGTCTCCAAAAGTCTCTCCCCCTCTCTTAGATGTTGGCCAAAATGTTCTCTTTAAATACGTGGATGAGTTTTCCCAAGAGTCGCTTACGCACCCCTCCAAAATACACACACATCCACTGGCCATATCCATTGTACATGTCACATAATCGTCGATCCCACCGTCGGCGGCCTTGATGGTGCCGTCGACGCCCTTCTGGATAATTTTTCCTGTGGCCTCGAAAAAATCTCGCTGTCGGCGGCCTCGATGGCGCGGTCGGCGCCCTAGTGTAATTCTCCACATTTTGGTCCTTTTTGCTCCAAATTTGCTCCTTTTTTCATCCTTTTTCTCCATTGACCCTAATTCATCATTCCTGCAACAAAACATCAAAAATACCTTTCTTTAAAGTGCAATATCATTAAAAATAATATAAAAGAGGTATGAAAATCTCAACCTACTTTCCTTTGGTCAAATCTTACGAGTAGTAGATTTACTATGTTGCCTTTATGTTTATGTGTGTTTAGATTTGAACTTTATATTTGCTTTGCTTTAGAATTATGCTTATAGATCTCTATATAGTTGAGACTAAGCATAGGATGTTTT
>NW_018223750.1:56974-58960 GCF_001263595.1 Phalaenopsis equestris
TATTGTACCCCTTGGAATTTATATATAAATGTGATATTTTGTTTTATGAAAGTTTGTATGTGTTAAGTACATCATGTAACTATTTAAAATTATATTTATAAAGATTAAACGGATGTCGTTTAGGCTTAGAATTGATCAAAATCGCAAAAATATGGAATTTGGACAAAACCAAAGGGGCCTGCCGACAGCGCCCTCTACGCCGCCGACGGCGGGAATTTCCCGAGACTTAGGTTTAAAAACATAATAGAGCGCGGCGACGGCGCCATCGACCCCGTTGTCGGCGAGATCGCAAAAATACCTCTTTAACCGTGATTTTGACCGGTCAACCGCCACTATTCATCATCCCCTTCCTCCTGAAAACACCATTTTCGAATTAGAGCTTGGTAAATCTTGGATTGGGAGACAATTTCAAGGTTTTTTGACAATGGATTTGATCTTCTTTAGGTAAGAGCTTCACTCTACGTTAAAAATATTTTAATTTTAACCATGTATTTCTTCCACATTGAGGAAACCCTAAAATTTAAAAATGTGAAGAAAATTTTGGAAGAAATTCGTGGATCTTAATGTTGAACTCTTTGAATTACCATTAGAAGCCGTGATTTACTTATTAGAAGTAATTTCTGGAATTTTTCTTTGATTTGATTAGATTAAAAATGGCTCCACGTCAAAAGAGAAGAGTTGAGTTCGACGATTCACGTTTCGTTAGTGTGATGGATCAAACTCAATTTACTTCAATACTTAAAGGAAAAAAGTGTATACAAGATCGAGTTTTTGAGAGTCCAGGAGGAGAAATTGAACAGGTTATTGCGAACAGGAGTGGGAAAACTTTTGTTACATCACCAATAAAGCCGATGCCAATGTTCTACACCAATGTGATTTATTTTGAAGACGGAATCATACAAGTGCATGTATTTTCTATGGAATTTACCACCGCCCGCATTAACACTTTCTATGAAGTCCCAGATTCTTACAGCTGCCACTATGAATCGTCTAGTATGATGGAAGACCCCCTCAATGATGTGATTAACTTTCTCACTGATGGCAAAGGAACTTGGAAGATAAAGTAGCGAGAACGGGTAAACTTTTCTGCTTCCATGTTGAATGTCACCTCTAAGCCGTGACACTATTTCATTTCCTCTACATTGTTACCGACTTATCACCATAGTGAGGTAACTGGAGATAGAGCTATTCTGAATTTCTGTATTCAGAATAATAAAATTTTAAATGTGGGGAGAATTATTTTCAAGAATATATTGACTACGGCAAGGAGTGAGACTAGTGGAGGTCTAGGAAATTTTGGACATATTTATACACTTTGCCAACTTTCTGGAGTGGAAGCTGGATAGGAAGAATGGGTTCACCCTATGAAACCCGTTAGTAAATCTAATTTGAAGACTTATGTATCCCATGAGAAATGGAGAATTGGAAGTAAGAGTCAGGAACCTTCTACCAGTAGAGATGTCCCATCTACAAGTTATGACCCTCCTCCTCCTTCTAGCTCCCCTAGCTTAAAAGATTTGATGAATGAGTTGACCTTGCAGAGGAAGAGCATAAATTTAATAAACGAAAGGATTGGAGGTTTAGAGCACCAACATGAGTATGATAGTGAGTACCTACAGAGGCATTCCGATTTTGAGTAGCTTTTTTAAAAACTTGAGAAGGTCTGCCGAAATTTTAGAATGATAAAGATGTGTACAATACTGAGGTATGATTTATATTTATAGTATTTTCTTTCCACCTTTATTTCATATTTAAAAATTTAAGTTTGGGGGAGGGAATAAAAATATTAACTATTAGATGTCCTCTATTTCAATATTTTCAAAAAATTTTTATATGATTTTATGTAGTGAATTTAATTCAGGTAACTATATTTTTGTAACTATTTAAATATAATGGTAGATTTAAAGAAATATTTTTGTAATGAAAATTAATTTTGTAACTTAAGATATTTAGTATAAGAGAATAAGATTATAGTTAACTATTTAA
>NW_018223750.1:59067-60014 GCF_001263595.1 Phalaenopsis equestris
CTCAATGATGTAAAAGCTATGAAATACTTATAAGGTAAAGGAATGCTTTGAGTTTCAAATTGAGGGAAAGAAAAGTAAAGTTCAAAATCATTAATGACTATCCAGATATAGTAATCTTCACTTGAAAAAGGAAAAAGAATGGACTGAAAACAATCCCTAAAATGAAAAGAAAAAAATATATAGGATTGAAAACAATCCAAATGAAAAATAAAAAAAAGAAAAAAAACGAAAGTGAGGAGAAGCTTGAGGATATATATATATATATATATCTAGCACAGAAAAATGGCTTCACTGGACCTAACTAAAGGGAAAACTTAAATACATTCTTGAACTTATATTTATGGATTAGATCTCTTACTATTAGTGTTCCCATGAAAGTCCTATGAAGTTCTGAGTTCTCATGAAGTTCTTATCTTTTGGATATTCTAAGTGGCTTAATATTGCAATCTATAGTAATTCTTAAAATAAATAGAAAACTAGAACTCTTAAAACTTGATGACTAGATAATTTAATGGCTACAGAGTTAATTCAATTACTTGAATTATTTTTCTGAAAATCTCACTATGATATTTATCTAAATCAAACTTATAGTATTTTTGAATTAAAATATTACTGCAGTAGATCATAACTTTTATATAGTACTAAAATTATTTGAGTACAAGTAATAGTTAAGTTTGGGGGATTTTGACCAAAGGAAAATATGTTGAGATTTTCATACCTCATTTATACTTTTTTTTAATGATATTGCACTTTAAAGAAATGTATTTTTGATGTTTTGTTGCAGGAATGATACAATTAAGGTCTTTGGACAATTGCACTAGGGCGCCGATGGCGCCATCGAGGCCGACGACGACGAGCTTTTCTCGTCGACGACGAGCTTTTTTCGAGGCTACAGAACAAATTCTCCAAAAGGCCGCCGACGGCGCCCTCAAGGCCGCCGACGGCGG
>NW_018223750.1:60024-61014 GCF_001263595.1 Phalaenopsis equestris
GGGGTGCATAAGCAACTCTTGGGAAAACTCATCCACATCTTTAAAGAGAAGATTTTGGCCAAAAATAGAGGAGCCCTGGAGCTTAGATAGGTTCCATTAGTGTGTAGAGAGCTTGCTAGAGCGTGTAACAGTGTGGAATTCTTCGAGAAATTGTAAGAGTGGAGGGAAAGTGAGAAATTTCTTTCTCATTGCTACTTTGAAGAGGAATTCCGTGTGCTGTGAAGAAAGACAGAGATTCATAGGAACTTCGAGGAGTGTTCTTGGGGAGAAATTTAGAGATAAGTTATTTACTTGTTATAGTTTGTATGACTTTGATTTTATATACGAATTTTGAGTTTTGTTGTGCTTTCCCATGAGTTCTGAGTAGTTTTCTCTGTCTTTCTCCTTGTCTCAAGATTTATGAAATGGTGATTTGAATTGGTGAAGCCATGAAAATGTTTAAGAAATTGTGATGATCTCTTCACTTCGATCTTTATTTACTTTCCATCTAGTCAATTGATTTGTTAAAATATGTTGAGTTTTACAACTAAAGTGAAGATTACATCCAAGATTTAGGGAGGTCAAAGCCCTTGGAAGTTGGGTGCAAATAAATAAGAAAATACTACTATCGGGCGTAGAATTGGAGATTTTAGAGTGACAGACTAAAATCCCCAATTCGGTCCTATCGTTTGGGTGCTGATGTGTGGATGTTAGCACTGAGGTGAGGGGAACATGGGAGCTCCGAAGTGAGAGCTGGTATCCTCCCAGCCTAGCCGCATAATCAGTAACTCAGTATAGGATTAGTCAAAGTTCGTTATGCCTGGACCAAAGGCTAAAAAATAGGTATGCTCCTATTTGGCACAATATAAATTGAACTAATTCATTTTATCCATTCACCATAATTTCTTGACAAGGAAAAGGATGTTTTAAAGGATGTTTTCTTATACAAATTAAACCCTACTTTCTATCATTAGTTATTTATTTGTTATTATCATTAGTTATTTACTAGTT
>NW_018223750.1:61024-109509 GCF_001263595.1 Phalaenopsis equestris
CATTAGTTATTTATTAGTTATCCAAATTATCTACTTATTTCAATTGCCTATTAGTGACAAATAAGCATTGTAGTTGAAGTCATTGTAGTTGAAGTATTACTTTTTATTAAGCCTTAGTCCGTAGTATTTTATATCTCCCTGTGGGATCGATAAGTATGACTCTATTAGAGCCCTATATTACTTGAGCGATACGTATACTTCCGTTGACAAATTCGACTTTAACATTATTGAATATTATATCTATACATCTTTATTAAATCAAACACATATATATAAAGTCGCAGTCAAGTTTTTGACGCCGTTGCTGGAATTTAAATCTTCTAGTAGCGTCATCAAATTCTTGTAATTGTTGATTTACAAAAAAAAAAAAGTCGATCAACCACACCTCGTACTCTCTTCACCATAGCGTTCAATAAACAATGACCACTCTTTCATGTCATAAATGTGTTTTTACTTGATCAGCTGGATGGCACAATATATATGCAATAACCAATTAGATTCAAAGTTCATTAACTCGTAAATAGCATGGCTTACTTAAGAAAGTACTATTTGGTTTAAAATAGTCATCCCAACAATGGTTCGCCAATATTTCTACATTCTTTCTCAATCAAGATTCCAAATCAACAAAGTAGATCTATCCTTGGTACTCTCCTTGATAACAAGAAAACATATTTTCATCTTACTATATGCAGATGACTTTATTATCATGAGCAACAACACTGTTGCTGATCATAAACGCTCAAATCAAATAACCTATTTGTATCAGATCAAACACATTTGACATGTCTACAAATCCTTCGGTATCTAGTTCCACTGCGCTAAAGACTGTATGACACATCAATGTTATACTCCAAACCTATCTTTACACTGTTAACGGCTAAGAGATATGACGTACATGCCCAAGAAGAACCACTAGACAACTAGACCGAATGTATATAGTTTTCTACAGCTTTCCAGATTGTGTTTGCCATCATTCAACTCAGCCAATGTAGGCACTGTCCTTCAAAATACAAAAATCTGATCATCAAAAGGTTAATGAGTTATTTACAAGGCACAATTGACTCAGGTCTTCGAATATCTCATGCTACCCTTAATTACTAGATGTACTCAGATGCAAACTTGGAGGGAGATTTGACCGACCAAAAATTCATCACTTGTTTCTGCACCTTCTTGTGCGACCCCCCAATTTCAAGGATTGTGAAGAATCAGAACACGATGACACTTTTGTCAATCGAAGCTGAATACAAAGGATTGGCTGCTGCACTTGCAGGCATCATATGGATCAGTTGACTACCAACAGAATTACGTTGAACAAGCACAACCAACCAACTATTTTGTGCTAATGTTTCAACAGTGGCCACCACAAAATAACTCTTTGTCACATGACTGAACAAAACACAAAGACATTGACTATTATTTTATGGGCGACCACATACAAACATGTCACCTTCAACTACATTACATCAACATCCATGATCAACCTATTGCTATATTTATGAAGTTCTAGACCAAACAGCACTTCAAACTCCTCAACCTTCGAATCCTTGCCAAGGCCGATCAGCTTGAAGGAGTAATATGTGAAACTGGTTACTCCATTGAGGCACATAAACCCCTATGCTCCTAGAACATTCCCTATGACATAAGTGGGACCATTACCTGTAACTCAATATGGCATTTATGTAATTCGATACTTCTAGAATCTTCTCTGCAAATCGATATATATGCTTTTCCTAATGATGAAAACCGATTATCCAATCCTTCTGAAATTTTCTCATTTCTGAAAACCTTTCCAACTAAAGTTTTACTCTTAACAAATAAATGGAATGAAAAAGCGTAATAAATGTGTTTTTGTTGATAATAAAAATACAAAATAAAAGTAAAATATTAGCCGCATAAGTGAAGCTAAAAAGCTTTAGGGGGCCATTCGAGATCACATTTATGTTTATTTTTTTATTTATTATTATTATTTTTTGTTTAGTGTTTGATTTTAAATAAAAAATATTTGGCAAATGAAATAATTATTCTAAAACACAACTTATCTAAATTTTATTTTGATTATTTTTAATATATCTTTATTTTTAAAAATTTACAAAATATGCAAGTCAAAAATAAATGAAATAAATATGTTTATTAAAATAGACCTTCAGCCTTCTGCTTTTATCTTGTGTGGGCCGAAATATAACGACATTTTTCAAAGGCGCAATTAATGTTATAGTCGGTAGGCCGGGTCCAACCATGATAATTTAGTTGTCTAGTGGCGCCATTAATGGAATTCCCAACTTGTCACTCTTCCTAGTTTGAAATTTCAACCGACAGCTCATCTCATTAATGGTGAAGATTTCTTTTTGCTTCTAAAATTTAGTAAAAAAAATAGGGGTTAACACCTCGCGCACTTGATCTTTCTTCAATTTTAATATTTTAAAATGAATGATGAAATAAACATGTTGCATTGTTTTATTGAAATGCAAAGACGAATTCATACTATTTTTTATAATAATTGAATAAAGTTGAAGTGTTATTGATTTCATATCACTTTCAACATCGCAAACTTTTAAGATATAATTAACGTATGTGTAAAGAAATTAAATAATTATTATTTTGAATACATTATCTATCAAAAAAGCAAAGAAAGAAACTTTGAATCAAAGATTTTTGTCAAATCAATCCAATATTAATACATGGCCGAACTTATTCCACATTAAAAGGTTGCTTGGGACGTGAGAACATGTTTAAAGAGGACGTAGGTAAAAATTGTTTTGGTAAAAGGTTATTTTCAAAAATTAAATTTAAAAATCGACATAAGCGACTGTCCAAAAATCATTTTTTTTCCGGGGAATTTTTTTTTTTGTATTCTATGTTTAATATTTGATGATGAGTAATAATAATAATAATAATAATAATAAATTTTATACCAATATCATTTTTAAATGAAAAATATAAACTAAGAATAAAAATTAAATTTACAAACAATAAAAAAAAAATTAAACGAGGAATGAAAAAAATTAAAACCCCTGTGATCCTTTGCCGAAAAACTTCCATACCTATCAAGACCTTCAAATCCTCAAGAAAACCACTATGACTTAGGGTTCGTTTGGGGCGGCTTTTTGGCGTGTTGCATTTGAAAACACGGCTTAGTCTGTTTGGAAACAACGACGCGGTGGCGTTCCCAAATAATCTAGGTTAAAAAGTCGTCGCGGGGTCGACTCGGCGTCCGGAGTTTCTTCGCGTACGTATTACCCCGCGACCCGTGCGCCCCTCTCTCGTGTTTCTTCTGCCTCTATCAACCATGTGGCTCCCTCTCTCGCTTTTTTTCTGCCCTAGCTACCTTCTCGATCACTGTCGGGAAGCTCTTACCACACTGCCTAGGTATCTCTCGTGCCTCTTTCTCGCCTCTTAAGCTATACTCTTCGGTGGCAACTTGTCTTTCTCCTCTCTCTTTTCCCTCCGATCTCTTGTTATTTTGCACTGCATGTAATTCATGTGCTCGTTTTTGATGGAATGATTTTCTCTTTACGATTTGTGGCTTTCTCATTTGCGGTATGTAGGGTTTTGTGAGTATTTTATGGAATCGATACTTGGAATCGATACTGAGCTTTCTCATTTTTTTCCGTGGTTATTGTGAGAATTTTGGGGATTTTGCAAGCTTTACAATATGTATGGTTCTGTGAAATGGTAATTTAGGTGCACTGTATGTAGATAGAACTGTTTTCGGGTGCCCTATATTTCACTACCTCAATTGAAAAATGGATGAAAGAAGGAGCTTGATTTGTAGATAGCACTGTTTCGGTTCTCTGTAATTCATTACCGCAATTGAAAAATCAGGATTAAAGTTGCCTTTTAATCGGGTGCTCTGTATGTAAATAACACTATTTCGTGCGCCACATATATAGCAAGTAATTTGAAAAAAAATTGAAAACATGGGTGCCCTATAAGTAATGTCCTCAAATGAAATAGAGTGTCAGATTTGTATATAACATTGTTTCGGGTGCCTGTATGTAATTGCCTCAAATAAAAAATATGGGATGAGGTTCTACCATTATCTTTGATGTTTGTGTGAGAATTTAAAAAATCGATGAAAGAGGGTGTTGATTTCAGTTGTAGGTTGTGAGGTGGTGGTGTGTTGTGGGAGAAGGCGATGTGGAGGTGATGGAGTGGTGTGGTGTGTGGTTGATGTTGGTGGTTAGGAGTATCGAGGTGGTGGTGTGTGGTTTAGAGATGGCGGCATGGTGTGGTGTTGGTTATGAGGTAGTGCGACATTGGTTGGTGTCCGTGTGGAGGTGTGTGGTTGTTGTGTGGAGGTGGTGGTATCTATATGGAGGTGTTGTTGTGTGTAAGTGTTAATATGTCGTTGTGGAGATGTTTTCGTGGAGATGTTAATGTCTATATGATGGTGTACGTAGGTGTTGGTTGTCGGTGTGGAGGTGTTGGTGTGTGGTTGTGAAGGTGGTAGTAAGTGTGAGGTTATGTTTGTGTGGAAGAGGAGGTGATGGTGTTGTGGATGTGTTGGTGGCCTGATGCGTTGTTGCTTGGAGGTGTTTGTGTGGATGTGATGATATCTGTGTGGTGGTAGTGGTGTCTGTGTGGCGTCTGGCGGTGTCAGTGTTCTGTTGTGTGGAGGTGGTGGTGTCTGTGCGATGGTATTGGTGTGCGGTTGTGGAGGCGGTGGTTAGTGTGTGGATGTGTTTGTGTGGAGATCTTGGTGTGTAGAGGTGGTGGCGGTGGTGTGGTGGATGTGTTGGTTTCTTGATGTGGTGGTGAATCGAGGCGTTGGAGTGTGGAGGAGGGGGCATTAGTGATGATGAACAACATCGACTTCCTCAAGGTGACCGAGGGTCATGAACATATCCCTACCGAGACATAAGAATACTGACTTGGACAGTCTTTGTCACATGCTGAAAATGATGTTCCGGAGACCTGTAATAATGATGAGGAAGGTGCAAGTGAGATGACAGAGTTGAGGGAACGAATTATGGATGTAATAGTTAGAGGTTGATTGAAGTTTTTATCATATTATAAATTGTAATGGTTTTTGTCGCTGTCGGAATGTCGCCGTCGCCGCCAATTCTCCGCGATTCATCATTGCGTCATTGGTTTGTCGATATCATTGCTACGAAGGAGTCGCTACTCTGTTTATCTATTTTGCTGCCGTATTCTCCAAATAACATATTCTCTCAGATTACACAGATGACCTTGAGATATTTAAGAAACTTGGAGAAGGAGGAAAGGGCAAATAACAATAGAAAACAAAAGAAAATGTCCGAAGGTTTTCCTTGTAGTAGATAATTCAGAAATTTCTGATTTCTGCAATTCTATATAACAACGTGAAGACTTTATAACTAGAGCATTTGGTAAAATACCTATTCTGAGTTTCTCAATCTCCTATAAGAGCAAGCTCTTATAGTTAATTACATTTATAGTTAATTACATCTTACATCTTAAGTAGTTAAAACTACTTAAAAAAACTCCCAAGTAAAGTTAACCATTTATTCTCGAAGAAGTGTCAAGATCAAGGAAAAAAACATCAATGTTCAATCCTAAGGGTAATAGATTTCTAGGAATTTGAAACTACCATAAAGGCTTTGTTTTGATAATGTTGTTTGGTTGTTTTGTTGTTATTTTGTTTATGTTGTTTGATTGTTTTAATGTTGTTTTGTCATTTTGTTGTTTTGATAACTTTTTGTTGTGTTGTTGTTGTTTTATTTTTTTGAGATGTCTGTCACCTTTTCATCAAAAAAAGAGATATTTGATTTAATGTAATATATATTAAATTTTGGAAAGTGATATTTTAATTTTGAAAGTACGAGACCGAATTGATCTCATATTGACGGTAGTTTAAATAAATGAGCACGACACCATAAATGACACAAATATTACAAGGAATAGATATATTACTAACTAGTGAAGCTTGATTAAATAAATTAAAGAATTTATGATATCTGTTTTATTCTGCGAAAACATTATGTTGACTGATCCCGAATGTTTATATGCAACAGTATAACAATGTATTTAATTATATTTTTCATTTATCTTTCCTTATTTTGCAACAGTACCAAAAACTTGATCCTGGAGAAAATAAAAATTTAATTTTTTAACTTAATATATATATTATGATACTACACAAGTATATGTATCATTATCAAGTAATATAGGAGTTTTTTATTAAGCCCCGAATATCGAACCCACAGGGATTATTCACAGTATGCGATAATTAAAGTAATAAACTTTCTACTCTAAAAAGACAAATACTTAAACTATAGTTTTTATCACACGAATAAAATTTAAACTCATTTTGGTATTTTTAATGTTTGAAAATTACCTAAAAACTTAATAAGGATAACTTGAGTTTATGTAAAAGAAAAACTCTGAATATGAAATATCTTTCTTTTTATCATTAATCAGTAGTAAGTATAAGAATTATTTTGTGTAAGTATTCAAATTGTGTTGTGCCAAATAGGAGCAATATTATTCTTTACCCTTACTAGAGATGTCATAAGAAACATTGGCTAATTTAAAGTTTGAATAGTTCTGAAGACTGGTTAGGCAGGGAAGATACTAGGTCTCACTCTAGAGTTCCTCTGGTTCCCTCCACCTGGGGGCTAACATCTCGTATCAAAACCGAAAACAATGAACCAAGTTGGTGGCTTTAGCCTGTCACTCTAAAGTCCTCTAACTCTACACCCTTCAAATATTATTTCCCTATTTATTTGCACTCAATCATATGAACTACCTTCTAATTCATACAATCTTATGTGATTCTTTCCATTTGTTGACTGAGACAATACCATCTCTGTTCTTACATGTTCTCACAACAAATTTTAACATCTAAATGAGCCAAATAAACAAGTAAATGAAGTGCATGGAATTAAATCATCATAACTTCTTCCAACATTAAAGATTAATAATCTCCATAACTTCTGTCCAACACTTTAATTACTTATCATTTTAAGGAGAAAGATAAAGAAAACTACTCAGAATCCTTTGAGAAAATAAATCCACACTGTAGTTTAAAAGTAGAAATAATTATCAAACCAATAAGAAGTCTCAATTAAAACCAAAAGTAGTTTTAAAATAAAGATAAAAACTTATCTCAAATCCTCCACCAAATTCTTCTTATCTCAAATAAAGATAAAAACTTATCTCAAATCCTCCACCAAATTCTTGAATTTTGTTTCAATCTCTTCTCCCTTTCAAAACTCTTAACTCTCAAATTTAAACTATAAAAAAAATGAAAATAAATTTGTGGTGCTTGAAATTTTCTCCAAAAGCTTCTTCACAAACTTGGTCAAGAACATTTCAGAACTTCTTAAGATTTTTATGGACTCCCCCTTTTAAAAGTCTCAACTTTCTTAAATATTTCAAAAGGTGCCTTGGTATCTCTTCAAAATATGTCCTGATTCGATGTATTTACCAATGGATGCTTCCTTTCACAAGTCTTTTAATTATATTTTCATCCTTGGTGGTTATAACCACTCATTTTTTCTAATAGGTGCCTCAAATGTCTCTTCAAACTTTGTCAAAATGAATTAATCCGTCAAGTAACTGTCACAGGGGCCTAAGCACGGGGCCTCCGGCTCTTAGGCGCGGCCTTCTCTGTTTCACTGGCGCTTAGGCGCCAAAATACTTTTGCAATATTTTTGCATGTTTGCTCCAAATTTGATCATTTTTCACTCCTTTTAATATTTTTCACCTTTTTAAATGTACCTGAAAGAAAAACACACAAATATCTTCCATTAAAGCACAATATCTCAAAAAATAGATATAAAAATGTGTATAAAAATACTATATATTTTAAGTGTATAATTGACCGACAAATTTCCCTATTTAATATAAAAGATTATATCGAGTTTATATTAAGTTGGGTTCTTAAAGTTTCTTATCAGAGCTAGCCCCTATATTTAATCACATCTTAAATGACCAAAGCATCTAAGAAAACAATTGATTTATAATAGAAAATATTATCTTCAAGAATGTCAAAGGGTAGGACTTTTCAAAGACCGGACCAAGGAGTGTCAAATGAGAAAGACTCAAATTCAGACATTTTTTATGGAATCCAAAGGGAGGAGACTTGGGCTTGTAATTGATCCTGAGGAGAACCTCAATGACTTTAAGAACTATCATATGGTTTGGCTTCAATTTTGAGAAGGAAATTATTGTGTGTTTCATCATGCCAATAATTATTATTTAGGGCTTACATCTGCATGACAAAATACCTGAAAGACAGGAGGATTTATGTCGTAACAGACCACAACCTCAGAATCCTAAAACAATTAGGGCTTAAATTGCACAACATGATTGTGCAAATTCCTAAAGATAAATTGAGGATTTATGTTGCACTAGGCAAATGACCTCGAAATCCTATGGCTTCTTGTTTAATTCTAAAGATAAGATTTGTTGTTGTAGATCTTCTTGTTGTTGTAGAATGCTGCCCTTGGTGCTAGTTCCAAGCTCCTCGGTAAATTAGTGGTCTTAAAGTCTAAAGATTCAAAGGTTTAAATGACAAGTTCAGTTCAATCATTATGGGGGGAGGGGTTAAAGTTGATTAGAGTAACACTGTTTAAGATCTCACGGTTACCTCGTTTTGTTACCACTATTTTCTTTTGAATTTACTTAGCTTAAACGAGATGTTAAACTCATTTAAACTGGGGAGATCTCGTTAGCAACTGTGGGTTACCTCATCTAAGGGACTCCTGTAAATTCAAAAGGACGTGTTGTGAAATTGTTGTTTTTTTTGTTTATTTTTTGAAATTGTTGTTTAATTTTTAAAAAAAATGGTTTTGTAATTTTTTATTTTGAAAAAGGTTTTGGAGGTAAAGTAAGCAAGTATGGGTAAGAAAATGCAGTAAAGTAAAAGAAAAGGAAATTGCATTGCAAAAATGTAAATGCATAGATGTCATCTTCTTGAATTCCTACTGAAATGTTAGAACATACAATAAAACAACTTTTCAGTGGGACTGCGTGAAAATACATGTATGTATTTTGATCTTATTATATTATTCAATTAATCATCCAAATTTAGATTTATTTGCAATGAATTAATAGACCTTAAGCTCAGTGTACCTTGATACTTTAATTATCCCAAGAGTGGGCTAATTAGACAATCATTTAATATTTTACTTAAAATTTAAGTGAGTGAATGCCCCGAAGGACAAACTCAAATCATTGAGGATTTTATACCCCAAATTAATGTCGGGCATGCAGTGTTTTCAAAATGTTCATGATTAGTTATATTATCTTTCCTAAACCTAATTAAACAATCTTGGATTAAGCCTAGTTTACTACTAAGCCTATTAAAATTTCATGGGTAAATTTGTAATAATCAAAACATTTAAATGAAATGAAATTCAATTCTCATTAAAGGGTCATGCTATCATCTGATCACCAATTAGGGACTTTAAGTAAGTGAATTATTATCTTCATAACATAAGCGCACTAGCTTAGGATCATCCAATTGAATTAACCTCCAAGTCATAACAATTTATAAAATTACAATTCTACCCTTACCATGAAACCATGAAAAGGTGGCAAAAAGGTGATAAGTTGGTTTCTACCTCTTAACCCATTATATTTCAAACATCTAGAAGAGTTCACTATGATCAAAATTACCTATTTACCTCTTTAGTTAATCCTAAATTTTAATTAAGGCACCAAAATCTAATCCCAAAATTACCATTTTGCTTTTTGGGCTCTTCACTTCATAACTCATCAAATGTAACTCAAATGACTTTGAAACTTTTATGGTACCCCACTCATGGGTCAATTAAAGTATCAGAGGAGAACATGTGATTTTTATAATTTTAATCTAATTCATATAATTATTTTAACTCAAAAATAAGGTTTTCAATGTTAATTTATTTACTTAATTAAAGTAAAGTTTTTTGTTCATGTGAAAATTATTGGAGGTTCACCTAGGTCGGAGGACCACTTGGACAAAATTTAATGATTTTAAAGTTGTATTTTAATTATTAAAATTATTTATTGATTTTAGTGATTAATTAAATCGAAAACATGTTTAATTTCAAAAAGCACTCTTTATGTTTTTATTAAATTTCCCCAAGTCCAAAGAACTTAGAGAAACAATTTGTTCATTTTTACAAATTTAATTTTATTTATTGTAATTATATTAATGGGAAATTAAGAAAATCATTTTTTGGCATTTAAAAATAATAACTAAATCAGAAAAATTAAGAAAAATATTTTAAAGGGTCCAAAGTGATCATGAAACAATTAAGAACAACATGGTACATTTTCATATTTTTGGAATTTTTTATTATCAAAAAGTAGCTCAAAAATGTACTAATTATTTTAAAATAAATTTTTTTTTCCTAAGTGCCCTTGATCACAAGGAAATAAGAAAACCCACTTTTCAATTAATTTATTATAATTATTTTAACGCAAAAATACTATTTTACTTTGAAAATAGAATTTAGTGATCAAACTAACTCAAATGAGTTTCACATTTTTTCAATCAGTTAATATTTATAGTGTGGAATCATTTAGTTGATTTTTTTAATATTATTACATTTATTTAATTTTTTGTGAGTTTTTATGATTTAATTAACCATAGTAATTTACATAAACATTTAAACTTAATTTATATTTTTCTAAGAGTCGTCTGACTACAGGGAACCTACCAAAACAAGTCCCATCTTTTTTTAATTTATATTTAGTTTATATTATTATTTTAAGAAAAACTAGATAACTAGGGTTGAAAATTAAGGTTTCAAAGCTAAAGATGCTCTATGACCTTGGAAAAATTATAGAATATCCTTATTTACATGAGAAATCAGCCCTTAAAGTTTCAATCCATGATGATTATTATTTACTTAATTTGAATTAAAATATCCCATAGGGTATTTAGTTAATTAAAAATCAAAGACATGTTAAATGATTTTAATTTTTATTGCACAATATTCTCCTCTATTCACTGAGCAAAAAATGTATTTTTTTTATTTTTCTGATTTTTCTGGACCAACTTATGGATTTTCTAAATTATGGGATTTAAATAAATCTTAAATATCCTATTTTTCTATTTAAACCCATCAGCCACCAGTGCAACATTGTACGTGTAGAAGCCCCACGCAGCGCTCCCTGCTTCGCTGCACTTTCCACCTCAGCTACCACATGGTAGCGCATTCATGCACTGTTTCTTTGTCCTACGCCATCTCATCCGTTGGATAATTACATGCTCTAAACGGACGACATCCATTCATCATCCCTGATCACTCTAACCTGAGAGCCGTCCACAATAAATTGCTTCAATCTCACTCGATACTCAATGAAATTAAATGTAGTTTTTTTCCTACACATGCATCTAACCAAGACAAACATATCTATACGGTTGATCGTGCGTGACATTAAAATATCCTTCACAAAAGCCCAAACCTAGCTTGATTTAGGGGAAATTGATCCATACCTTGGTCCAAGAGATGTAACCTCCATTGGAATGGTTCCTGAGCTTTGCCTTGAGTTGACAAATGTCCTCAAAGTTACAATTTGAGCTGGTGTTGAGTCTCTGTAGGATTTTGACCAACAGGTGGTTTGGGTTTGACCTTGAAGTGGGTTGGAGAGCTCAAAATGATGGGGTTTGAGTGAGAAACTTCTCTTTAAGCTCTAGTGAAGCTTAAGAGCACTTCAATTTGGAGTTTGAGTGAGTTTAGTGGGATGGTCATGAAAGGTCCTGAATTTAGGCTTTGAAATTAAGCTTGTATAGTGAAAATTAGGGTTGGAGAATGGTGGAGATGAGCTTTTCTAGGTTGCTAGGAAGTTTGGCAGAATTTTTATAGAGTTTTGTTAAGGTTTGAGCACACTTCAAATTCAACCGTGGAGGGGGGTTCTTTAGCGTTGGCCAAGAGGTGAGCTCTAGCCTGCCATCGGTTGGTCTTGATAAGCCTGGGTAAGGGCTAAGCGACACACACATCTAATTCAAGCTTGCCACAGAGGATGGTTCCAATTTTTGGTTTAAAGGTTGGGATGGCTCTCATTTTTGGGTTCTTCGGTGATTAGGCCGGACGACCAAGCCAGGGCTAGTGGCTAGTGTGGTCAAGTGAGCCAGGGAAGTTTAATGGTAATGGACTTGGAGCTTGGGAAGGCTGGTGGAAGATCATTCCTTGGTTTAGTCATTTTATAAAGAGAATCCTCTAATTTAGGAGACCTTTGGTCCATGGCTCATATAGGGTGGGCTAGGTGGATCTAGCTCAACTCATAGGGTCCAAATGGTGGTGGTTGTGGTAACCATCGTTGTGGTAACCATCATTTGGCAAATTTAAAGTGGTTTAGCCAATTTGGGGCGTCGGGTTCAAAATGGGGGTTTATGTTTGAACTTGGAATTAGATTTGGCTAAACCTTGCATTTGGCTCAATAGAGGATTTAGAATGATGTATAATATTATCATTAAAAGTTTGAATATCAATTGAGTTAGAATTGGGGAGATATGAAGTTCAAGCTGGGGAATTTTGGATTTTAGGGCAAAGTTGGGGGGTTTTGATTTAGGTTGAATTTAGGTGAGGCTTGAGACTAGGCCATGGAAAATTGGGGGCTCAAATTGATTTAGGGGAGTGTCATGAAGAATTTAGAATTTAGAATTGAAGGATTTGGGCAAGTTAAGGGATATAATTTGGGGAAATTGGAGGCTATGGTCAAAAATGGAGCTTTGGGCTCAAATTGAAATTAAGATTTGGAGAGTGGTCAATTAAGCTTCAAATTGGTTTAAATTAAGTTTATACATGATGTATTTGAGTTTAGAATTGAAATTAGGGAAATTTGAAGTCAAATTGGTGGAAATTATGGATGATTTGGGGTAATTGGCCCTTAAAGGGAAAAATTGGGATTTTGGTCAAAATTGGTCAAATTGGTCCAATTGGACTTCATGAGTGATCAAGATTGGTTTTGGAAGTGTTTGGAATGATTTTGGTCATGAGTGTTATTTTGGTATTTTTGACAATTTTGGGGGTATTTTGAGAATCTTTGAAATTTTGGAATGTGGTCGGCACTATTTTGGGTTGTGGAGTTGCCCGTTGGAAGCTTTCTGCCACTGGAATTGAAATCCCGTCGCCTACTTCGGAAAGACATTTTAATTTACATATATATATAAGTTTTAAAAAAATATGAAATCAAACTGACCCCATATTTTTCATAATTTAAATGAAAGAGCACTATTCCTCAAACCCTATATCTATCCCGAAGGATAAACACAAGATTTGAGGATGAGACTTGATAAAATAAACTAAGAAATATATGACGTCTATTTAGTCTGCAAAATTATTTTATTTGTCGATAAGTTCCCCTATCTAATATGAAGAATTAAATAGGGTTTATATTAAGCTGCGTTCGGACAAGCTTCCTATAAGGGCATGCCCCTACAGTTAATTATATCTTAAATGTCCGAAGTCATCCAAGAAAAGTCTTGATAAAAATTAGGAAAATATTATCTTCAAAGAGGTTAAAGGATAGGACTTTTCAAAGATATCATACAAAGAGGTTTGAAAGGGATTGGCTCAAATTTGGAACATTTATTGTAGAATCCAAAGGAGGAAGAACTAAGGATGTCACAGATCCGAAGGAGAACCTCAGTGACTTCCCGGTCTATCCTATTATTTGGCTTCAGTTTTGAGGAGGAATATTTAGGTTTTTTATCCTGCCAATTTTTTTAGTTTAGGGCATACATTTATGTGAAACGATCACACAAATAGCCTGGAAGATGTAAGGGTTTAGGTCCTGATGGACGACAACCTCGGAACCCTAAGACGAGTTAGGGCTTATATTGTACAACAGAGCTATGCAAAGGCTAAAGATGAGGTGATGATTTATGTTGCATAAGCAAACTACCTCAAAGTCCTATGGCTTTGTTGCTTATATCTAAAGGATAAGGAAAGAATGGTTTAGTTGATGGAGAAATATTTTACTGTTGAAGAAGGTTGTGCTACCCATGATGCTAGCTTCAAGCTCCTTTGCCGTGACAAGTTTAAGTTTTCTAGGGTGTCAGGTTATATTGTCAAATCGTATGGCCCTATGGTTGTAGTTCTTTAAATGTTATGGGGCATGTTAAAGTTGCTTAGAGTGACACCGGTTAGGATCCTACGGTTCCCTCGTTCCAGTACCACAATTTTCTATTGGATTCACTTATTCCAAATGAATTTACTAAACTCAACTAAATTAGTTCCATACTTTCATTTAGACTGTGGGAAGCCTTGTTAATAACCGTAGGTTACTAGAACCTACACTTAATGCTTATGCACAGTATAACGATAGTTCTGATGGTATTTTTCACTTATATTTCCTTATTTTGAAACAAAACCATAAACCCGATCCTGAAAAAAAAATAAAAATTTTACTTTTTAATCTATATATATTTATATTGGGATACTACACAAGTATATGTATCGTTATCAAGTAATATAAGACTTCTTGATTAAGACCTAAATATCGAACCCACAAGGAAGATTATGCAATAGGCACATTTTAGAAAGTTTTTTTTATTTTTATAAAGATAATTAATTAAACTAAAATTGATTTTTGCAGGAGTTTAAAATTTAAATATTTTTGCTATTTTTGATATTTTAACAAAAGAATAACAACATAAAAAGATAAAAAGACTAACAACTTAAAAAGATAACTAAAGTTTTTGTAGAAGAAAAGTACTTAATATGAAAATATCTTTCTTCTTATCATGCAACAGTAATAAGTATAGGAATTCAATTATAAAAGTATGCAAATTGTGTTGTGTTAAATAGAAGAAATAATATTCTTTACCCTTACTAGAGATGTTATAAAGAACATTGGCTAATTTAAAGTTTGAATAGTTCTGAAGACCGGCTAGGTAGGGAAGATACTAGCTCTCACTCTAGAGTTCCCTCGATTCCCTCCACCTGGGGGCTAACATTCTCGTATCAGAACCAAAATAATAAACCAAGTTAGGGGCTTTAACCTGTCACATTAAAGTCCTCTAAATCTACACCCTTATTTGAATATTTTCCTATTTATTTGCACTCAATCATATGAACTACATTCTCATTCATACAACCTCATGTGATTCTTTCCTATTGTGGACTGAGACATTACCAACCCGGTTCTTACATGTTCTCACAACAAATTTTAACATCTGGATCGGCCAAATCAAGAAGTAAATGAAGTGCATGGATTTAAATCATCACAACTTCTTCCAACATTAAAGATCAATACTCTCCACAACTTCCATCCAAAACTTAATTACTTATCATTTTAAGAAGAAATATAAAGAAAACTACTCATAATCCATGGATAAAACACAACCACACTTTATTTTAATAGAAGAAATCATTGTCAAAAGAACAACAAGTCTCGATTAAAATCAAAAGTAGTCTAAAACAAAAAGATAAAAACTTATCTCAAGTCCTCCACCAAACTCTTGAAGTTCCTTTGAATCTCTTCTCTTTTACAATCACTTAAAATAAAATAACAAAAAGGATAAAGTAAATAAAAAGTGGTTCATGAAAATCTCTCCCTGAACTAACTCCCCAGAGAAGAACTTTCAAAACTTGCCAATATTTTCAGGGCTCTTTCCTAAGTCATCTCTTCTTTCTTTTATAGTTTTTCAAGAGGTATAGTTTTCTAAAAGGTGCCTTGGGATCTCTTCAAAATCTATCTTGATTTGATGTATTTGCCCAAGAAACACATTCTTTCATAATAATTTTCATCCATGGTGGTTACAACCATCTATTAAGCCAATGGGTGCCTCAAAAACCTCTTCGAATTTCGTGAAAATTGATTTTAATCATCTAGTAACTGTCGTTGGCACTTAAGCGCGGGGTCTCAGAGCTTAGGCACGACCTTCTCTGTTTAACCGGCGCCTAAGCGCCAGATCTGGCGCTTAGGCGTCAAAACTCTTTTGCACAATTTTTCACCTTTTTGCTCCAAATTTGATCCTTTTTCACTCCTTTAAGCATTTTTTTTCCATTTTTACTTGTCTGCATGAAAAACACAAAAATATCTTCCATTAAAGTGCAATATCTCAAAAATAGGTATAAAAAAGTGTCTAAAAACACTATATATTTTAGGTAAATCAAAATCCGCCAAACTTAGAATGTTAAATCAAAACAAGTGACACTTTAATCTTTAAAAACCAAATATGTATGATATGTATATGAGTTTCTTTATACACTTCAATCTTTAAAAACCAAATATGTATGATATGTATATGAGTTTCTTTAGGAGTTACTAAAATTTAGATTTAGAAATATAGTAGTCCAATAATATAATCACCCATAGACCTAAATAACCACCATACGGTCAAGACAGTACCATATGTTCAATTTGACCATTCTGGTCAACTTTGGTCAGTCTCAGTCAACCTTAGTTAAACCCAAATCTTACTACCAACCCAAGACCTTCATAACTAAACTAGCCATGACATGGTCAAGTGAGTCATGCTGGTCAACATTGGACGTACATTGGTCAACTATGGTCAGACTGGTCAACCATAGTCAATTTGGTCAACCCTTGACCTAAATGGTCAAACTAGGTCAGAATGGTCAATCATGACCTGACCACCACATTGACTACATTGGTCAACACTTGACATAAAAAATCAAATTTAGTGAAAATGATCAATCCATGTCCTAATAATCATCACATTGACCCAAAAGTCAACTAAATGATTTAAATGGTCAAACCAAGACATTTTACCAAAACCTATGGACCCCATGAATTACCTATTCATGGCAATGTTAGAAAATTTGCATTGGTCAACCTTACACTTGACTGGGTCAACTATGGTCAACATAGTCAACTCTAGTCAGCCACAGCCAACTTTGGTCAACATTAGTCAACTTTGGCCAACCTTGACCAAATTTGGTAAAAATATTCAATGTTTGACCGAATTGATGAAATTGGTCAAATGATCAACACCCAAAATCATTTTCAGCAATGGGCTAATGCTATAATTTCTTACATTTTAAGTTAACTACATAATTAATTAAAAATGAATTTATGAGCATTTAACCTTAAATTAAATGACATCAAACATGACATCTAAAATCCATAAAAAATTTTCAAAAGTAAATTGAACACATGAAAGGTCATCTAATAGGTCATTCATGACCGATAAGACCTATTATAACCCATGACACATCATCCTTGACAAAAGAAAAAAAAACATTATGGAGTAATCATGAAGGGAGGAACTTATGTGTCATTTCTTCATAAATGATGGAACAAAAGGGTGGTAAGCTCATCTTACACCGCCATCACCCTCCAATGACAAATAAACTTGTAACAGCCTCATCTTTCTCATGATTAAGGCAATCATGAATTTAAAAGAAAAAATGATGATGAGGAGGTGTCTCTGTTACCCCATCCTCAACACCATTAATTAACCAATGGAGCTTCTATGGTGAAGGTTATATCAGGCCCTTTGAGCTACCATATCCACCATCCAAATTATCCAATGGGAGGTGGCCAAAATATGAGCTCAATTTTTAACATAGATGAAGGCCTTTATGGATAATTCAAGGTAAGCTTTATCCATGATAATCATCATCCTGTAAACTTATCCACAATCAAAATACCACCTCGCTTGCCTCCCCCAAGTGAACCTAAATTCCATAACCCCCATAAATGGCTATAAATAGGACCAAATCCGTGAGCCACATAAAGGAGGACCCAACCACATTGTCAAATTCAAACCTAGAGGCCACCTCAACCCATTTGAAATTTAGAGCTTCTCTGCCCTCCAACTAAGCATCATTTTTCACGCTTCAGTTGGCCATGGTAGCCACCCTAATTCAATTTTATTTAAAGTTCAACTCCAAGGCCAATGAAGGGGACCTGAAAATTATCTTAAGGAAACTTTGCCAAACTGCCCTCAGAAACTCCCTCGGACCTCCTCAGTTCAAGCCAACCATTTTCCTCCACTGAGCTTCACTATGAAAGCTCAATTTTGAGCTTAAGTTTTTGCCAAAAACCAGGACAGATCTCTCCACACCTCCACAATGAATCAAACTTCAATTAACTGTGCACACACCTTCCCTAAAGTGAAAGAAGTTGATTCCCCACAAAAGCCGCCTCTCAAACAACTTCTAGTATAAACTTCAATCAACATCAATCGAGCTCGGTCGAATTTGTACATAGACCATTCACCAGGGCACAAGGCTTCATCTAGATGTTCGTTGGGACCAATAAAAACTATCACACCCATCTGATTAAGACCTCCCCTCTTAGACAAAGGTATTGAGCTCCAACCCTAATCCGAGCCTACTTTCAGTCTCAGTACCTATTTACTGTATTTCATACCGTATAATCCATTTAGATAGGTTTGTATTGAGTAGTTGAAGCTCTAGGAATAAACCCCATGATATTTGGTTGAGTATTGAAGGGGATCTTAAGGTTTAAGTGTGGACGGTTCTCGGGTTAGCCTATTTGGGGACGATGATAGGGAGCCGTCTGATCGCACATTTATCTCATCAAAGGAAGAGATCTAGCCGAATGAACTCTTGATACGTGAGTCGTGACCCGCGTGGCATGCCAAAATAGAAAGCACAGTGAATGAGAGAACGTCGCGTCGCCGTTCAGAGTTGCCTAGGATAAGGTGGCGCTGCACATTTAAATAGAAAAATAATGATTTAAATAATTCAAAAAATGCTCCCTCACTTTAAAAATTCATATCTTGGTGTAGAAAAATCACAAAAATAAAATAAAAATATTCTAGTGCTCACTGAATAGAGGAGAACAATGTGAAAATAGATAGTTTGAAGTGAAAATAGTTTGAAGTTAATTTGATGCATATTTTATTTTTAATTAATTAAACACTATTTTGAGTCTTTTTATACTTCATTGATATAGATATTTCACCATGGCCTGAAATTTTGGCATCTTATTGCCTCTATCCTAGGGAACATCCTCTGATTTTTCCAAACTCAGAGGAGATTTCTAGATAGAGATTCATATTTTTCAAGTTTATGTCTATTGTTTGCATAAATTAATCTTAATAATTAGCATGTTGCTTAAAAAATTCAAAGATAATTTTGGAAGGTAAAAATTCAAAGATTTGCTTAAAAAATTCAAAGATAATTTTGGAAGGTTTACTATGGTTAGAGAAACCTTTGGAAAATGTTTCATGATTTAAGTCACTAAGAATGCACCTAATTTGCCCAAACCTTGAAAGGCAAATAAAATTAATTTTGAGAAACACAAATATCTAAATGACTTGATTTTAAATCTCTACTGTAATTTGAAGTTCAGAGAACTCGCCATAAAAATTTAAAAATATTTGGAGCTCATTTGTTAACTCAAATTGATTTTGTAAGTTATATGTCATTTTTAACATTAAAATGATTTTTAGCAATTAAAATATAACTTAAAAAATTATGAAAAATTTGTTTTGGGAGTTCTCAATGATCAGAAGAATTTTCTGAAAATAAATTTGTAATTAAAATAAAAATTCCATTTTTAAGCCTTTTCTGAATATTTAAGTAATTAAAGAATAATAAAAATCACAAAAATAGTAAAATTCATGGAAATATTCTAATTTTTTTCCTAAGCACTTAGGAACAATTGAAATTTTTTTCCTGATTTTCTAGGTGAAGATATTGAATTTTGAAGCTAAAAATGGACTTTCACTAAAATAATTATAATAATCCAAAAAAATCATAAAAATGTGAAATTTGTTTCTCTGGATACTTTCACCTCAGAGAGATTTAATAAAAATATAAAACTTAATTTTCCACATTTAAAATAATTTATAATTAATTAACACTCTAGAACTTAAAATAATTCTAATAATTCAAATAAAACTCAAAAAATCATGAAATTTGGTCTGAATGGTTCTCTGGTCTAGGTTTACCACCAATAAAAATTTTAAGGAATTATGCTTTATCGTGGTCAAGTTGTGAATTTTTCTTTAAAAAACCCTATGTTTGCATATTAATAATTATATAAATTAAATTAAAATTTGAAAAATCATATTTTTTCTTCTGATGTCTTAATTGACCCATGAATGAGGTGGGATAAGAAATTGCAAAGCCATTTGAATTAAATTTGATGAATTATGAAGTATTAGAGCCTTAGGGGCAAAGATTTAATTTTGGAAATTTAGCCTTAATTAGCATTTCGACTCAATTCAAGAAAGGACAAATGGGTAACTTTTGATCCTAATCAACATATTTGGATGATTGAAACACAAGGGATTAATTGGAAGTAACCAATCTCACTTTTGTCAATTAAAGGATAAATTTGTAATTTCCTTAAATTATTAAAATTTGGAAGTCTTATCAATTAAATGATCCTAGACTTAGGTGTATGATTTTGGGTGTTGATAACTCACTAATTTAACACCCCTTTTGATGTTCAAATAACTTGAAAAAAAAGAATCATCATCATTTAAAATTCAATCTCTTTAAAAAAAAAAAACCAAGACATCTACCAAAATCTTAAGGGCTTAGTAGTGACTAGGCTAAATCAAATTTAGTTAAATGAGGATTAGAATAGTGAATGTAACTAAAGTTGAACACCTTTAAAACACTATAAGCCAGCAGATTAAAAAATTGGCCAAGTGTCTTAATAACACTAACTTGCCCCTTTAAGGGGTTTCACATGCATAATCCTTAAATTAAATTATAAGTGATAATTACCGTACTCTTAGGGGCAATTGAAACATCCATGTTGATTGAGAATTAAAGATTTTTATGGTATGGGTTATTAAGCAACATAATAAGTTTAAAAGGAGCTCGAGACTTTTCACCAGGCAGTGAGAGGGAGGCATGCACTTGCTTCTTTCTCCAGATCTGCTGGATACCTCAGAGGTATACTAAACTTAATATGTTTTGCTTAACAAAAATCATCCTTAATCAAATTAATAAGGACCCACCACCCACCATGATATGACCTAGGTGACCTAGGAATTGGTAGATCACGAAAACCTTACTTTTTTGCTTTATATAAAATGCTCTCAGATGCATTTGGAGTTTCAGGTGGTGTAACGAGAAGACTCGCCAGGTACGCTTTTAACAATTTACAGTGTCGTCTTTCTTGTACTTTCATACTGTACTTTTTATGCTTACAAAACTTACATGCTAAACAACAATGTCACCCTGCATGAAAACCAAAACTGTTAGGATAGACACAAAACCAAAACCCAAAACCAAAACTAAAATAAACCAAGATAAACTTCACCTCCACAACATTCAAAATATAAAACAACTCAGAACTTAATAAAAAACATCACAAAACAACAACTACAACAAAATTAAGAATTGCATTCTTATAGCGAAGCCTTTCTTATCAAGATAATATGCTAAGAGAGTTGATGTAACCCGTACGCATGAACATATTATCATGTTACACTCATCTCAAATCAAGTTCAATCATTTAAGAACTCAATTTTATCATATATTGATTGAAACATCCTTACATAATTTTTTTCTATAAAATTTATTTCATTTAATACATAGCTAGGCCCAATAATTTTTTTAAAGTACTACAAACATAGGGGCACCTGATTTGACAACATAACTTAACACCCTACAAAACTTAAACTCGTCACGGTAAGGAGCTTAGAGCTAGCATGGTGGGCAACACGGCCATATTCAACAACAAAACCTGTCTTAACAAAACCTGTCTTCCCTACCTGTCTTCCCTAGCTAAACCATTTCCTTCCTTAGAATTAAATAACAAATTCATAGGTCTTCAAGGTAGTTTGCTTATGCAACATAAATCCTCACCTCATCTTTAGGCCTTTAAACAGCCCTGCTATACAATATAAGCTCTAACTCATCTTAGGATTACGAGGTTGTCATTTGTCACAACTTAAATCCTCACATCTTTCAGACTATTTGTGTGATCGTTCCACATAAATGTAAGCCTTAACAAATAAAACTGGCAGGATGAAACACTCAAATAAATATCCCCTCAAAACTGAAGCCAAACAATAGGAAAAGTTGGGAAGTGACCGAGGTTCTCCTCCGGATCCCTGATGACCCCTAGTTCCTCCTCCTTTGGATTCTACATTGAATGCTCCAAATTTAAGTCAATCCCATTTCAAACCTCGTTGTCCAATTTTGTTGGAAAGTCCTATCCTTTTGAACTCCTTGAAGATAATATTTCCTGATTTTTATCGAGAGTTTTCTTAGGTGACTTCGGTTATCTAATATGTAATTAACTATAGGGGCTTGCCCTTATAAGAAGCTTGTTCGAACCCATCTTAATATAAACCCTATTTAATTCTTCATATTAAATAAGGGAAATTGTCGGAAAATAAAATGGTTTCGTAGACCAAATGGATGTCACATATTTCTTAGTTTATTTGATCGAACCTCATCCTCAATCTTGTGTTTATCCTTCGGGAAAGATACAGGGTTTGAGGTATAGTGCTCTTTCATTTAAACTATGAAAAATATGGGGTTAGTTTGATTTCATATTTTCTAAACTTAAATCTATATGTAAATTAAACCATCCTTCCAAAGCAGGAGATAGGATTTTGATTTTGGTGACCAACAGCTCTAATGGGCAACTCCTTAATAAAAAATAGTGCCAACAGTTTTTCGCGACTCCGCTGGGGATAAGCTTTTCTCTCCATTTAATTAAGTAAATATTATCTTCACACATCGATAATGTGTCCATGTCCCTCTTGGACCAAATTACTCTTCTTTTGTTGACATTCTTTACCTATTTCTCTCCAAATTACTCTTCTTTTGTTGACATACTTTACCCATTTCTATCTTGACTTAACCAAGGAACATTTGATTTGACATCATAACTTGATAAATTAGAAAACTTAAACTCATTAAGGTAAGGAGCTTAGAGCTTTCCTATGGTTAGCATTCTACGATAACGAGTTACAACAGCAAGAGGATTTACCACAACATATCTTTCTTTAAAATTAAATAACTAAGCCATAGGACTTCAAGGTGGTTCACTTATGCAATATAAATCTTCAACTTTTTTTAGGCTTTTGTATAGCTTTGTTTTATGATTTAAGCTCTAACTTGTCTTAAGATTATGAGGTTGTCGTTCGTCACGACTTAAATCCTCACATCTTCCAGGTTATTTTTGTGATCATTTCACACAAGTGTAAGCCTTAATTAATAAAATTTTCAAGATAAAACACTTAAATAATTTCTCCTCAAAATTGAAGCCAAACCATAAGATAGACTAGGAAGTCACCGGAAGTCACCACTAGGAAGTCACCGAGGTTCTCCTCCGGATCCATGACATCCCCTAGTTCTTACTCCTTTGGACTCTAAAACAAAATGTTCCAAGTTGAGCCATTCCCTTTTCACACCTATTTGTCCGATCTCGTTGAAAAGTCCTATCTTTTTTACCTCCTTGAAGATAGTATTTTTTGATTTTTATCGAGTTTTCTAAGGTGACTTCGGTTATCTAAGATGTAATTAACTATAGGGGCTTTCCCTTATAGGAAGCTTTTTCCGAACCCATATTAATATAACCCCTATTTAATTTTTTGTACTAAATAGGGGAACTTATCAACAAATAAAATGGTTTCAGAGACCAAATGAATGTCATATATTTCTTAGTTTATTTGATCGAGCCTCACCCTCAAGTTTTGTGTTTATCTTTCGGGATAGATACAAGGTTTGAGGTAAAAGGTTTTGGTTTGAGGTAAAATGCTCTTTCATTTAAACTATGAAAGATAGGGGGTCAGTTTGATTTCATATTTTTCTAAACATTAAAATGTCATTAATATATAAAAATTAAACATCTTTTCGAAGCGGGTGACGGGATTTGGATTCCGGCGACCGACAGCTTCCAAAAGGCAACTCCACAATAAAAATAGTGCTAACACCAATTTTATTAATTAGGGATTAAATTTTCATGACACTGTCATATAAATAGCCTGAAAGATGTGAGAATTAAGGTCTTGTCAATTAAAAACCTCGAAACCTAAGGCAAGCTAGGGCTTAAATTATATATTAGAGTTATACAAAGGCCTAGAGATAAAGTGAGATTTTATTTTCCACTAGGCAGACGACCTCGAAGTTTTATGGCTTATTTATTTACTTCTAAGAAAAGACGTGTTGTTGTAGATCCTCATGTTGTTGTAGATCGCTATTGTACATCGCTGCCCACAGAGTTAGCCCCAAGCTCCTCTATGAAGTATCTGTCCTAAAATATAAGGTTAAGAAGGTTTAACCAGATGTTTGAATGTTCTGGGGAGGGGGTTAAAGTTGATTAGAGCGACACCAGTTAAGATATCATTGTTCACGCATTCCAGTTCCACTATTTTCTTTAGAGCTTACTTAGCTTAAACAAGTTGTTACACTTATTTAAACCGGAGAGATCTCGTTAGCAATCGTGGGTTACCTCCTCCTCGGGACTTTCGTAAATTTAAATGGACGTTTTATATTTAATGATATTTTAAAGGATTTATGGTTATCTTTGAAAGAATTTGTTTTAGATTTATGAAAATGCTGATTAATTATTTGAAAAATGGTTTTGATTTTTGCAAGTAAAGTAAAGTGTACAACTAAGAAGTTATAATATTTTGCAGCAATAATAAATAACTATAAATGTGTACATGTCATCTTCTCGGCATTTCCACTGAAAGATTAGCTTTTTTAACATGACATATATTATTTTCTGAAAATTAAATAAAATGGGAAAAGCTAGAAGAGTTAAAGGAGCATCTAACAAACCTCAAACCATGACTCAGTGAGTCCCGAAAGATCTTAGTGGATGATTTCCTAGAACAAAAATATAATAAGTTCAATCGTCCTTCAAATTATCCAAGAGATTTTAAAATGTTCAGGACATGACCGTGAACAAATTTTAAAATCCCTTGAAATGTTTTGAGTTTATTTTGACTTATTATATTGTTTCATTAATCATCTCAAAATTGAATTATCTCAATGCTCAGTGAACATTGGTATTACAACTATCCGAAGGAAAGTAGATAGTCACTTAACATTTCATTTTATAGTTATATGAATGAGTACCCCAAAGGGCAAGTCCAAAGTCATTAAGGATTTTAATGCTCAGAGTTAGTAGGGCCTAAAATGTTTGAAAATGTTTATCAATTAATTAAGTCCATCTTTTCTAATCCCAATTAAGATAATTCTTACATATGAAACCTAGTTCACTATTAGGCCCTCTTGATTTTGATATATTTTTTTTATTTTTAAATTAGTTTTTATGATAATTAAATGCTAAGTAAAATGATGTCCTAATTCACGCTAATATCAGTTTTAGCATCCAATCATCCAATAGTGGGCTTTAAATGAGTGAATTATGATCTTCATAACTTAAGCCCAATACGTTAGGATCATCTTAATTGAATTATCTTCCAAATCATGACAATTATCAAAATTACAGTTTTACTCTTGTCATGAAAAGGATGCAAATTGGTTTCTACCTCTTAGCCATTCATATTTCGAACACCCTAGAGATTTATTGTAATCATTATTACCCATTTACCCTTTTATTAATCCTAAAATTGAATTAAGGCATGAAAAATCCAAAATTAACATTTTGCCCCTGGGGCTCTCTATCCTATAACCTATCAAATGAAACTTAAGTGACATTGAATTTTCCATGGAGACTCAATCATGAGTTAATTAAAGTATCAGACGAGAAGATGTGGCCTTTTAAATTTTTTTTATTTAATTTATATAATTATTTATTTTGAAAAATATGGTTTTTCATTATTAATTTATTTAATTAGTCAAAATAAGATTTTTGGTCATGAGAGAATTATTAGGAGTTCACCTAGGTTAGAGGAACACTTGGACAAAATTCCATGTTTTTTTAACTATGCTTTAATTATTGTAATTATTTAATGTTTTTTTTGTGTGATTATTTAAATATAAAATATATTTTACTTTTAGAAATTACGTCTTATATTTTTATTAATACTCACCAAGTTTATGGAATTGAGAGAAACAAATTTCGTATTCTTATGACTTATATTTTGTTTATTATAATTATTTTAATGAAAAATTAAGAAATATACATTTTAGGCATTTAAAAATTTCTAGGTATTTTAGAAAAATTAGGAAATATATTCTAATGAGTCCTAAGTGATCAAAAAATAATTAGGCACACTTTAGACCATTTACACATTTTTTTAAAAATTTTAATTATTTTTTTGATTATTTTTAATTTAAAATATAGATAAAAAATGAAATATTTTCTTAAAAAAATTTTATTTTTTTAAGTGCCCCATGATCACAAGGAACTCAGAAAATCACTTTCCATAATTTTCCTAATTATATTTGATTTAATATAGTTATTTTTGTACAAAAATACAATTTCTCTTAGAAAATAAATTTAGTACTTAAACTTAATCAAATAAATTTTAAATTTTTACAATGAGTCAACATGAGTTTTTTAAACAATGTGGAAATAATTTTATTATTTTTAAAAAAATATTTAATTCAAATAAATTTATTTCAAATAGAATTAAGTTTTTTACGCATTTAGCTAGCTATAGAAACGTACAAAATTATCCAGGCTATTCTAATATTTTTCTTAAGCTTCTCTAACCATAGAGAAACTACTAAAGTTCATTCCATTATTTTCCAAGTGATTTTTTAATTTGTATAATTAATTTAACCCAAAATAGCCATCTAAGCTTGGAAATTATGGTTACATTCATAGAGATGCTCTCTGACCTTAGAAAAATCAGAGAACTTCCCCTCTATCATGAAGACTGAACACCCAAAGTTTCAAGATTTGATGAATGATATTAATCAATTAAAATTAAAACACCTCAGTGGTTACTTAATTAATTAAAAATCAGAGACTCATCAAGTAATTTTTAATTTTAGTCCACATTATTCTCCTCTATTCACTGAGAAAGAGGGTAATTTTTTTTTATTTGTATGAATTACCTATTTAAGGATATGGCTTTTCTAAGTTCTCATATTTATTTAATTCAAAAAAAGCCTTAATTTTATATTTAACCCAGTCAGCGTCGCGTCATCCTCGTCCTCTGAAAACTGTTACACGTCGCTCTGCCATTTCACGCCACCATCTGAGTTAGCTGCCATGCGTTCCGCCTTTACCATTCCATCCCCTTGTTAGGCTTGACCCAGAGCGGCCATTTGATACACACGCAATCGGACGGTTGTGGGTCATTGTCCCCAATTACGAGAACTAGTAAACCGTTCAACTTCAAACCCTAAGATCTCTTTCGATACTCAACCAAATCACATGAGGTTTGTTCCTACACCTTCATCTACTCAAGATGAACCTATCTTTACGGTTACAATGCTATGAAATCAAACTTCTCCTCAAAATTGGTGAAACCAAGTCAAAATTAGGGTTAATGGTCTATACCATTGCCCAAAAGGTGAGGCCTCGATTGGGTTCTTGTGGAATCTTCAGTGGAGTACAAAGAACCTTATGGATGCATTATTTTCCTCTGTTGAATGGTCCAAGTATAAGTTTAGTGAAAAGGTGGAACGACCCCGGTCTAGAGGTAGGTTAGAGTGCTTGGGACAAGAGGGTTTTGATGGAAAAAATCTTTGTTTAGCTCAGAGAAGCTAAAAGAAGAATCAATTTGAAGTTTGGTGGTGTTTGGATTGAGTGGAAAACAACCTCTGGATTTTGAACTCAAAATTGAGCTCTCACAGTGTGATTCAGATGAGGAAAATGGTGGGCTTAAGCTTAGAAGTTCTTGAAGAGCCTTTGGAAGCAGTTAGATATAGTATCCTGAGGAAAAATGGTGATCCATTTTCTTAGCCATTGGAGAGGGAGTTTGAATAGAGGGGGAGTTAGGGCTCATTTGGCCATGCCAGTGGGTGAGTTTTAATGCTTAGGTTGTGGGGAGAAAGAGGGAAGTAATCAATTGGGACGATCAAGCTTGGATGGGTAAAATGGGTTCGGTTTAAAATAAGGTGGCTCTCGATTTTGTGGTTTTTTTGGCGACTGTGTTGGCTAGCAGAGCTAGGGGTGTTGGTCAAAGGAGTTAAGGGATCAAGAGAGATTTTAATAATGATTAATCCTTAATGGTTAAGGCTGATGGCAAGTGTATCTTGGTTTAAGAAAAATATGGGAAGAGATCCTATAAATCAAGGGATCATTGGTTTATGTCTCATGTAGGTTGGGCTAGGTGGGTCTAGCCTGGTCACTAGGGTCCAAAGGCTGGTTGTGGTGGCTTTGGCTTGATCAATTTGATTTGGTTTGGTCAACTTTAGAGCATGGGTTAAATTTTGGGCATTTTAGCTTGAAGTCAAATTTGGGTTGGGCTAATCATGGCATTGAGCTCAGTTTTTTTATTAAAGTGGTGTAGAAGATTGTCACAAGGAGTTTATAAAAAGAGTTATGTGATTTTGAGTTGATTTGGATGCTCAATTTGATAGATTTTGGCTCATGGCAAATTTTTGTGCATTTGGGCTAGCCTTAGGTTTGGATTTGGGCTAGGGAATTTATTCGACCCATTTGATGGTTTAGATTGGTTTAAGGGACTTCCATGAAGAGTTTTGAATACCAATTGAGTGGAAATTTTTGGGTTATGAAGTTCAATTTGGTGGAATTTGGAGCTTGGGGAAACAATGGGGGTTTTGGTCCAAGTTGAATTTAAGTAAAATTGGGGCTTTACCAAAGCTAATTAAGGGTTAAATTTGATGTGGTGGAGTGTTGTAAAGACTTTAGGATTCAAAATTGGGGCAATTGGATAGGTTTTTAGGTTTAATTTAGTGAAATTTTGGCTTAGAGTCAAATTCAAGATTTTCGATTGGGCATAGGATTTAGGTATGACATTGGGTCCAATTAAACTTGAAATGGATTTCAATCAATTTTAGGCATGGTTAATTTGATTTTAGTACTTAAATTATGGAAAATTGGGATCAAATTGATGTATATTGGAGGTGAATTGGGGTAATTGGACCTTTATGGGCAATTTGGCGCTTTTGGCCAAAATTAGTCAAATTGGGCTCAATGGGGTGGTCCAAAGTGGTTTTGGTGACATTTGAAATGATTTTGAATGTTTTTGGATAATTTGGGTCATTAGGGGCATTTTGTAATTTTGGCAAAATCAACGGTATTTTGGTAATTTTGAAAATTTTTGGGTGTTTTGGGCAATATGGATGGTTTCAAATGATTTGAAATGATTTTTGAATAAAGTTGGGTATTTTGGGTAATTTTTTGGATTTTGGTCAAAATTGGGGTTTCAAGGGTATTTTGGTAAATTGGGATAGGTTTTGGGGGCAAAAGGCTAAGTTGGGTATTTAAGTAAGATTGGGGTTGCCAACCACACAACCACCCTACTTGAGTCATAGACCAATAGAATTCCCTACTTTGGGTCCTTCATGTACTAATCTCAGCTAAACCCCAGCCTAGGGCTAGTTGCCTGGGGGATCATCTACATGAGTTTCCCAAAAAGTTAAGGGACCAAGCGTATTTGACTAAAGCTTGAGGTTGTGATTGTAAGTGGGGTGTATCAAGTGAGTGTTTGTATAAATTTCAATTACGCCACACCACCCAGGGTCCACCCTAAGGCCAAACAGTCCTACTGAGACTCCCTTTGAGCTCCCCATACTGGCCCCATCTACTAAAAGCTAGAGGCTAGGAATAATATGTGGAACTTCAAATTGAGCAACGATGAGTTTAGAGTTTCTAATCGTGAGGGTTTCATTACTAGTACTCTAGGAATAGTCAACAAAAAAGTATTATGGTTAAACCATAGGCTACTAAGGAGGAAATTAGAGCTAAACCAAAAGTGAAGTCAACAAATAGACCCCCAAAAGTTTTGGTGTGTCGGGCCGGCACACCGCACATATTGGTGGTGACCAAAGAGATCAACAAAGCCAACATGACTGTATGAGTCAGTACACTCAGAACAAAACATAAAAAGAGTAGAATATTTTCACTGGGAGTAAGCAGGGACACCCGCTGAGGAAAAATGAAGGGCATTCCGAAAACAACCATCAAGAAAATTGATGGTCGCGATGGAGATTATATTTTAATTTGATGTTTTAAAAAGTTTGAAATTAATTTCAATTTTAACAGTTTAAGAGGATAGAATTATGTATGAGGAGAGCGAATTGAGATGGAAAGTAAAAGGGCTTTCATCCAACTCAAGAGGTGAAAACAGTACAGAGAATGACAATCACTAAATACATTACGCTGAGAAGAAAAGACTATACTAGTTTGGGCAACCGCTAGGGATATAACATTTGAACTAGCTCTAGTCAAAGATTAGCAACCACAAGGGACATTACGCCAAACTAGATCTTTTTGAAGAATGGTAACCGATCGGGATATTACGCCAAACATCAAGGTGGGAATTTCAGGTACTGAACCCAGGAGTAGAACTGGAATTGAGGTACCAGAGTCGAGAAGGAAAGACTATACCAGCTCAGGCAACCGCTAGGGACATTACTTCCGCACTAGATCTAGTCGAAGAATGGAAACCGCTTGGGAAATTATGCCAAACCTTAAGGTGGGAATCAGAATTATGGTACTGACCCCAAGAGGAGAGCTAAAATTTAGGTACTAGCTTCGAGAAGGAAGGATATACTAATTCAGGCAACCGCTAGGGACATTACATCCGAACTGGATCTAGTAAAAAAATGACAACCATTTGGGACATTACGCCAAAATTCAAGAGGGAAATCAAAATTTAGGTGCTGGCTTCAGGAGGAGAACTGAAATTTAGGTACCAGTCTCAAGAAGGAAAGACTATACCGGTTCGGGCAACCACAGGGGACATTACGCCGAACTGGATCTAGTCAAAGAATGGCAACTGCTCAGGACATTCCACCAAATTATACCAGCCCGGACAACCGCTACGGGCATTACGTCCGAACTGGATCTAGTCGAAGAATGGCAACCACTAGAGATATTATGCCAAACTTCAATGTGGGAATCAGAATTAAGGTAATGACCTCAGAAGGAGAACTGGAATTCAGGTACCAGCCTTTAGAAGGAAAGAATATACAATTTCGGGCAACCGCTAAGGATATTACATCCGACCTAGATCTAGTCAAAAATTGGCAACCGCTAGGGACATTACGCCAAACTTCAAGGTGGGAATCATAATTCAGGTACTGACCCCTGAAACATTAAAATTACAAAGGACTAGTGAAAAGATTATGAGGGATTGTGAAGAATTGCTGAGAAGGAAGTAGGGTGGAGGCCTATCCCGAGTGCTGAGATTTTGTGAGAAGGGAGTAGGGCAGAAGCCTATCCCGAGTGCTGAGATTTTGTGAGGAGTGTGGCACTCCATGGTGATTGTGAAAAATTTGAGCAGACAAAAACATTTATGCTAAGAAAATGGAGAGTTTGGAACTTTGAATCCGATAGGAGTTAATTTATTAAATTTATCATTTTTCTTGTTGTCATTATGATCGTTTGATTATCAGGGTATTTTTTTAGTTTTAATCTCCATTGATTGATTGAGTTTTTTAAAAATATTCTTTTATTTAATTTTTATTACCAAACTTTCATTGTATCTTTCTTTGTTCATTATAATTTAGAACCAACATGTGGTTCTGTGGTTCTTTATCCATTGCACAAAAAGGGCAATTTGACAAATATACTAAAATATGAAAGAATCTTCATTAAACTGCTTCTATTATGTGTTACAACCTGAATGCATGTTGAAGCTATCAAAAGATAACATTTTAAATACATTCTGAAGCATCAAATGCTAAATAAATATCAAATACCGAATACATGTGAGCATTATATATCATATCTGCCATATCGTGATGCAATACAGAAAGTGACAAGAACTATCTATCTATCCTTTTGTGTCAAGCTCATGATCAAATTGACCTTCTAAGCCACGCTCCAGGAAAAAAACTCCTTTCACATGCACTGAGAGGTATGATTATCTCATAGCTCGTATGGGCACAATTATTCCAATTCTAGGTCTAGACGGAATCCATGTGGTATCTTGATGTCATCCATTCTTCTTAACATAACAGAAACTCTACGGTGCAACACTCATGGTATGCAGTGCTTTGCCAAATCTGCTCCATTTCCTTTGAAAATTAAAACTAAACCCACTAGAAGAGGAATCTCAACATATCCTCAAAATTCTTCAGAGCCAACAATATCAATTTCGTTTCCAAAAAAATATTTCTCCTGCTCATAAAGGACACTGTGCAGAAGGGGCTGACAAAATCATGGTGATCAATATGTGGAGGAATGCAGTCTCCTTCCTCGTAGATGTTGATGATGCAGCTTTTCGAAATGCAATCTGTCGATAGTATGCTCCATCTGTCCATTCTCTTAAACATCCTTTTTATCCTGGAAGGTAGAGGATCCACCTCATCATATCTTAGGATACTCGGGCGGGTTCCCTAGCACGCCCTTTACAATGTTATAGCAATAACCATATTGAATTGTAATTCTTCCCTTGCCCCTCCTCCATTTATGGGTCTTTGAGTCAGTCTTCTTCAGAAATAGGCAAAATTAGCTTCTGTCCCTTAAGTCAAACACGCAGTCGAGAATCCTCCTCTCTTTAATTTCAGAGAAAACCCTTGTGTGCAGTTCCAGAAATTCTAAGATGTTAACAAATTTCCCTTGAATTTTCTCATAAAACTCAAATTTTCTTTTCTTGAATTTGTTTATCCTTTCTAAATCTGTGGTAAAAATCCATTGTGATCATCGGAGCTGCTCTCCGATTTCAACCTCCATGGGAAACCATGTCTGAGTCAGATGTATATATAGTGGGATGTATGACTCTGTATCCTGGTGCTCGACATCTCGCCACCCTATGTCTGCAGCTGCATACTCCTCGAAGGTACAATAACACTCCAAATGGAGGATGTTACATCCTGGGCACTCCTCAAATGTCCCTGTTGTTGAAGCTTGTCTTGGAATCTCAGTGTTGCACATCGGGCAACCCGTGTAAAGCTGATCTAGAATCTCTGACAGTGCCGGCTCTGTGACAAACTCTGACTCATCTTCCTTGACAGGCGAACTGGTAGAATTTTTTCTAAAGCATGGATGGTAAAAACACTCCTTAGGAATCAGGGTAAGTGTTGCCTCTACTTCTTTTTCACATCTTCTCTCCTAATGTAGGAAAGCTCTATGCTTAAGGTGGTTGGCGTTACGACGTTGTGTCCTTCTAAGAGGTGCATCCGATAGTCTTTCTTCATCGACACTGTCTAAGTTTCCTGTCAGTGCAATGAACATGGACTGTAAATTTTTGGTTCCTTCCATTGGATGTTGTAGCTTCTCTTTTTTCTTCCTCTTCAGTGAGGAATCTTCATTGGTACTAATTCTAACCACTCGTGGTAACCCTTCTGTCTCCCGACAGCTGACTATGCTCATCAAGGGACCTCATAGTCTACATTGTCCTGACCATAGTCCAAGTCAAAGTTCATGATGCTGCCCTCGGCTGTTCTCTTTTCATTTAGTGCAAGATTGAAGCCATCTTTAAAGTCAATAATCAGCTTCTACTCTGACATTTTTCTGCAGAAGACAGAAAAACGTTAGTGTGCTGAAATTCAGAACGAACAAGAACAATAACAAATTAGTTATTAAATGAAATTTTAATTTTTACAAGTGCAATTATTTTAATTAATTTTAATGAATTTTCAAAATTAAAATGAAGGAAATTAAGGTAGGAAAATTCAAATTTACATCTTATTGAGGTTAATTCTATTACAAAATTTTGAATCCAGTCACAGACAGTGACCAAATAAATATCCCTTGAACAAGTAATATTTTCAAAAAATCATTTTAAGCAATATCATGTTGTGTAGTATATGTTCAAATATCGGTCATTAATCGACAACATAGGTTTTTCGTAACGGAAATCCACCAGCTGGTAAGATCCTCCTCAATAGACCTTCTCTATGAAAAATGATCCCTCTCAAGTTGGTTCTAATTTTCCACATACTTATGGTGTGCAAGAATAGGTCTTCTGAGAATGAGTACGAGATCACCAACTTTGAACATCCTTGGGCAGAATAACTTGTCATGCGCTTGCACCATCTTTGTGTGGTAGAGTTCCAAATTTTGTTGTGCTTCTAATCATTTTCCCTCAAGACCTTACAATTCCTCAATTCTGAGCTTTGTACTTTCTTCTATTGTAATATGATTGGCGATGACAACTTTGAGAGACAGTATCTGGACTTCTAATAGTAGTATGGCCTCAGACCCATATACAAGTGCGTAGGGTGTACATTGAGTGGCAGTTATGAAAGTCATTCTGTAGGCCCAAAAAGCTTCTAATAATTTATCATGCCATCCTTATTTATTCTCGTTCAATGTCTTCTTCAAAATTTTCACGAGCATTTTATTAAAGGCCTTGGCCTGGCCGTTTGCCATGGAATAGTAAATTGTAGAGGATCTCCAATCTATTTCATGTCGCTTGATGAAGTTATTAATTTTAGTGCTTTTGAAGACTTGCCCATTATTTGAAATAATCCCGCGCTACACACCAAAAAAGTAGACAATCTGACTCTTGAAGAATTGAAGTACGTGATGTGTTGTAACCTCCCGTTATGGCACCAACTTTGCCCATTTAAATAAGTAATCTGTATCTACAAGAATAAAGTTATGTCCTTTAGAAGATGGAGGGTCTATTGGATCTACTATGCACGTGCCCCAACACAAATGTCCATAAAGCAACGGTTGGATGTAGCACATGCGGAGGCCAAAAATATGTTTGTGCCCTAACACTTTCTAGTTTTATCCTTGCAATCAAATATCATTGCTGGCCAAAAATATCTGAGTCTTTAAATCTTCATTTGCATCTTTGGCCCTAACTGGTGAGCTCCACACAATCCGGCGTGTACTTCTTTGACTATATTTTGTGCTTCGGCTCTGCTTAGACATATCGACCACATCTGATGAAACAATCTTCTATAGAGGAAATCACCCACTAGAGCATATGACATAGCTCTTCTCTTACTGTGATATGCTTCAAACTTGTCTTTTGGTAGCTTTACTGTTTGCAAATATTTTGTCAATGGCATGCGCCAATCTTCGTTAATGTCAGCTACTGTAACCATCACCTCTTCTTCTTTTCCAAGTTTTTGTAGATTGCTGAGGTCGATCTTTGACAAAATTTGGTGTCCTTGCACTGTAATATCAATGGAATCCTCCAGTGGGCAAGCTAGCTCTTTAGCAAGTTTTGCTAGAGCCTCAGCATGGGCGTTATCTCCCTGAGGAATCTGATACAGAGTCACACTAGGGATCTATTCTAACAGCTTCATTGTGTATTGATGATATTTTGCTAATCTTGGCTTCAAGATCTTGTACTGTCCAGCGACTTGTTGAATGACAAGTTGTGAGTCGCTATATATGACAATGTCCACTATGTTCATTAAAATTGTCAATTCTAGCCTGGTGATTAGTGCTTCATACTCTGCTTCATTATTTGTGCATGACTTTGTTAGGTGATAGGAGAATCTCAACATACCCTGATCTGGTGTGGAAATCAAACCAATTCCTTCTTTTCCTGGTATAACTATTTCTGATCCTTTGTCCTTTCTAGCTGATGAAGCTTCATTGAAGTAATTTCCCAACATCTGGCACTAGACGACTCTATTTGTAGTATCTACTCATCTAGTAGCTCATCATCAAGTGGGGAACCAGCTGGAAGTTGGTGTGCTCTGAGAAGATCCCTAAAATCTATCCCTTCATAGCGTAGAAGGGAACAAAAGTTATATCAAATTGTAATAAAATCATCGACCGCCTTGCTAAATGTCCAGAAAGTGTTGGTCGGGTCATCAAATATTGCAATGGATTAACTTTTGAAATAAGGGTTACCCTATGAGAAAGCATGTAATGTCTAAGCTCTTGGTGGCCAAAATTAAAGCTAGATAATGTTTCTCAATAAGCAAATACTTTACCTCCATCGATATTAGATGGTGACTCAAGTTGTAGAGTGTGTTTTCCTTACCCTCATCATTGACCTGAGCTAATAGGGCTCCAAGAAAGTCATCGAAGGCTGTGGTACAAAATATTAGAGGTCTTCCCAGGATAAGGGCTACCAAAATAGGAGGTGTCATTAAATATTTTTCAATGTCCCCAAAGGCCCGTTGGCATTTCTCTTCCCAAATAAATTTGACATCCTTTTTAATTAATGAAGAGAAGTGCTGACACTTACCTGAGATATTAGAAATAGTGTTTCTAGGATATGACAACTTTCCATGGAAGGAAAGTAGTTTTTTCAAGGTTTTAGGAGGAGGTATTTCTAAGATAGCTTTAATCTTATCTGGGTCGATCTTGATTCCCCGATGAAGAACAAGGAATCTTAGAAATTTCCCGGAGGTGATGTCGAAGGCGCACTTTAAGGGATTTATCTTAAGATTATATTATCGTAAGCGTTCGAACACGATTCTCAAATTGTACAAATGGTCTATTCTCTGTTTAACTTTGATGATTAAATAATCCACGTAGAAATCCTCTTAGTTATGAATAAGGTCATCAAAGATCTTCATCATAGCTTGTTAATATGTTTATCCAATGTTCTTCATCCCAAATCACATTACTTTGTAGCAGAAAATCCTAATCGGTGTCATGAAAGCTATAAGTGTTGCATATCCTATAGCCATCTTGATTTGGTTGTAACTTGACGATCCATCCATGGAAGAGAAAATCTCATGCATCAAAGCGATGTCCACCATCAACTCTGGTATCGGTAACAGAAACTCATCTTTTTGGCATGCTTTATTTAAATCCCTAAAGTCAACAAAAATATGGATTTGTCCATTCTTTTTCTTAACTGCCCAATGTTGGCTAACCATGTTGGGTATTGCTCTTCCTGCATAAATTTAGCGCCTGCTAAATTCCTTACCTTAGCAATAACTTGTTGCTCTATCTCGAGGCGCATCATTCTGGGAGCTTATTTTACTGGGGTCATATCTTCGTCCATCCCGAGCTTATGAACTGCAACTTCTGCTGTTTGCCCTGACATTTTATCATAGCTCCAAGCATAGCAATTTTAAATTCTGACATTAACTTTATCAATTTTGTGGATTCTTCCTCGCTGAGTAGCGAATTTATGAAGGTAGGTTGGGGCTGCTCCTCAACCCCAAGGTTGACTTCTTTCAATTCATCAACTATTGACTTAATCTCTTCTTGAAATTCTTGTGGAGCATCATCTATCGACTGATCTTCAAAGTCACCCGCCACTTTGAGGCAATTTTCTTCCAATCCGCTAGTAACAAACATGAAAAATTTTAAGTTATCAACTGGTCATATCATATGAAATTTGAGACCTTCTGTTGAGTTAGGAGCTCGACTTTTAACATTCCATAATGTCTTCTTATCCTTTGGCATTTGCCTTGGCACATATCCCTGTTGAATTAACTTCTGTATATAAGGAGAAAAGTAATCAAAAGGTAATTCCCTTACTTCATTAGAATCCTCTTCCAAATTTACAAGATTTTTAAAACTAGTAGAATCGAAAGCATGGTAAAACTTGATCAGCTTAAAACCAATGCTATAGACTTCTTTGACCTCTAAAATCTCAACCTCTTGAGGGTGGATTGTAGTATGGTTCATGGCATGCACATAGTGGTTGATCCGATCATACATCGACTAATATTCACTTTTCTCAACATCTTCCTAGGAAATCCAAAACTGAGGCTTCTTATGTTTTATCATCATCATTTCTTCATTAAAACTCTCGTCCACATCAAGGCTGATGGTTGGCCTAGTCCGTTCAACAATCGTGTTGGTTCTTCCTCATCCACGTCTGCGACTTCGATCTCGGGTGTGCAGGATAAAACAACCTCTACCAGCTCGCTGTGAAGAAATGGTAGTAGACCGTTGAAGTGGAGTTGAGTGGCCTTGATCTTATGATTCTTCTAACTCTTTCATTTCATTTGTTACAATTTTTTGGGAAAAGATAGTCTTCTTTGGAGATGCGTAGTAGGCGGTGTCTTTATGGATGCCCACTTCATGAACTAAAAATGGTTGTAAATCTCGCTTGATACAATGTTCTTGTCTTTCTTCAAAATACTTGATGTACTAGTGTAGAGATGACGGAATCATGTTATGCTCGTGAATCTATGGTTGACCAAGCAAAGCATTGAAGGAGGTCTCTGCGTCAATGATATGAAATTTTGTGGTTGTTACTAGCTATCTAACTTTCATTAACAATGTAATCGATCCAAGGGCTCTTTCTCCCTTCTGGTTAAATTCTCTTAACTTCATCTTATCGGCTGTAAGCCCTTGAGAATCAATATCCAAGTATGATAACACCAGTAGACTCATTAAGTTGAGTGATGCTCCTGGATCTACCAAAACTCTTGAAAGCACAAACCTGCTGATATTAATGGAGTTGTCGAGCGGTTGGTTGTGTTCGGTGGTGTCGACCAACAAGTCTTCATCTGTGAAGGTTATCCTAGGCTATTCTTTTAATGAACAAACTTCATCCGACGATGTGCTGGCCAACTGAGCTAAGAAAATCTTTGGATCAAGTAAAGGACTAAACACAAACTCTCTCATCTCCTTTGACAAGATCAGAGCATCGTAGATGCTTAGTTTGGCCGGCAACCTCCTAAGATGAGCTAGTGCATTATAATCCACTTTATGCAATCCTCCAATCTTTTCTTGATTATATGTCTCTTCCACTAGTGGAGGTGAAGGTGGCTCTTCTCAAGTGACTATTTATTTTCCTTTATCCATTTGAGCCGTTCTCGAGGGTAATACCTTCCCACTTTTGAAGTTAACCTCTGTAATCTCTTCTTCTTCTTCTTGTGATGTTGTTAGAAAAAACTTCTGATGTCTCTTCTACATTGAAGAAATCCAAGTTGATGGAAAGAGGTGCATCGTGGTACTCGAGGACTAGTTCCTCACTCCCGGCGCTATCATAACCAGTGTTGTCGATATCTTCTTCAATCTTATCAGCATGTTCATTAGGCTTAAATAAAATTTGAGGATTAGTTTAGGAATCGAGATCAGAGTAAGATTGGACAAAATCAGTTATGTTATCACTAAAGACCATTATGAATGTAGCTGAAATCATAATCTTTATATTCAAAAGACCTGATAGGGAAAAGATATAATCATAAATGGCAAAGGGTTCGAGGATTTTCTTCCCCCAAATTTGAGACAACCAATTAAACAGAGACAGCTCCTATCCTACCCCTCGCTCTATCGGCCGACGATGTTCTTCTTCTTCTCCAGCTACGACAATTTCTCTGGTGAAATCTCTAACATAGACTGGGCAAGATGAATGCTCTGGGTGGCTGCCTACGCTGAAGTGGTCTGAATCTGTTCCAGTATCTTCATTGATGATTTGCTCTAAAATATGTTACATTCATCTTCCTCTGAATACGGATCTATCAGAGTGATTGGCTTGGTCAAAATCATATTTACAGAACATTTTTTGGGTTCTTTTAAATATTATTTTGAGATTGTTATATTTCCTTCATTAAGATTCCTCTCGAGCCAATCCTTGAAATTGTAACAGCCCTCTATTGTGTGTCCCAACATCTTGTGATAGAGGTGAAAAATGGGATAATCCTTCTTGTCAACTTCCTCTCGCTTCTTTGGCTCTGACAATCTGAACACGGGCTTCATCATTAAATTTCTTAACATCTTTGGCACAGCTTCATCTTTTAAAGAATACACTGTATTCATCCGATTTGACAAAGTTGGAACCATCTACCATTAGCCCGGTACGGTCCTCTCTGGTATGATTGCTAGCTAGACTGGCCATACTGTTGCGTCTGCTGCCGCTGCTGCCGCTGCTAAGGCCGAATATGTTGTGATAACAATTGAGAACTCTGATGAGAATGCTTGACCTGAATCCTCATTGGCTTCTTCCCTTTATAAACTGTCGTTATTGTTTTGGACTTTTTATCGAATATTCTGATTGGTGTGGGCCTCTCAGCCTTTTTTTGGGACTCCATGTGCTTGACTTATTCTTATAGACTGCTTGCCTTGCTTAGAAATTTCTCAAAGGACTTGATGGTGGTCCCTTAAGTTTGAAAGCTATCGGTCCATGAATGCTTTTGAGTAGAATCTCAATCACATGTTGTTCCTATAGCTGAGGCTCGCATTTCATGCTTAGGTCACTCCACCTCAAAATATAATTCACCGAAGTCGTGTCAGGATTTTGCCTTTCTACTACAAGATCTTCAATAGTAACATGACGTTGTGCTCTAGCAAATCTCTTCACAAACAACCGCTCCAAATCAACAAATGTCTTTACTGATTTATTGGGCAACTTGGTAAACCAATCAAATGCTATCCCTAACAAGCTGCTAACAAATTGATGGAAGAGCAAGGCTTCACTTCCTCCGGCATTGCAACAACTAGCTTGAAAATTGACGATATGTTGGTGGAAATCTCCAATCCCGTTGAACATCTTAAAGTTTGGTGACATAGAACCCTTATGGTAGGGCATGACATCAAACTCTTCTGGGTAAGGTCAACCCTTTGAAATTGATGCACCACCCTTAGATTTGGCTAAGGCCTCCCAAAATTGGTATTCGACCATCTGCTTGATATCTTTCTCCGCTATTATAATCTAGGTGGAATCTTTCTTTTGTTGGTAATCTCTGTTAGTGGAAGCAGCTTCTCTCCTTTCATTGGTAATGTGCATAATCTAAGGTTGATGCCCCTCTAACAAAGCCATTCACTGCAATTGTGATTGTCCGTTAGTTGTAGCTGTGGCGGTCATGGCGGTAGACATTTCGTCCATTCTTTTCTCAATCTAGTTGATATGTTTATCTCTTAGCAAAACATCCCTATACAAATCATCGGCGGTATTCCCTTTAATAGAGGTTGGGATTCACACGAAGATGTAGCGGCTCTAGTCTCAATGACATTAATATCCATAAATTTCTCGTCAAGATAATCATTAAAATTGAAAACATCATCATCCATCGCTACTCCATGTTCTTCAGCTAACTCAGAAATCTCGGCTTTGAGCTTTTCAACTTTTTATGCAATTACTCTTTCAGGTGCTTCCCAGACAGAGTCTGACGAGAATGCGAGCTCGAAAAACTTCAGCTGATCTTTGAGACTCTCAGGCAGATCTAACATTCTTCAAAATTTCAAATTTCATTTGGGGGGATACTGCGCATCCCACCCGCTTAGGTAGCTCAACAGTTGAACATCCTTCTTTGACAATCAATCTCCGAAATACTGTATGGACTTTTGTGATAGGAGTGGGTTTCTCCCTCTTCTCATCATGACCATGAAGTAATGGAAAAGCAGCAACAAACTTTTGAATACTTTCATACCCATTAGTGCTTATTAATGGGTGAAACCTACTCCCTTGCAGAAGCGGAGAGGTCTCAAGCAATCTGCGTTCTTCCTGGGTGAGGAATCTCGTCAACAGATACCTTCTCTACAACTCGGGTTTTAGTAGCCCTCTGAATCCTCAACTACGATTTCTTCCCTATGACTTGGTAAATTTTACGAACTTTGAACTAGATTCGATTTCAAATACTGATGAAGGGGTGGTAAATGCTTCAATTGTGTTATCTAAATGCTTCAATTGTATCTTCAACAATCATAACTTCCTTTCCTTTGACTGATAGCATAGTAGGCACAGTGACAGTAAATCCGACGGCAATAGGTGTAACTACTCTTGTGCGAACAAACGAGGGAACAATGGACTTAACAAGTGTAGAGGTAGCAGTAGCCTTCACCTTCTTGCAAGAAGGGAAATCTTGAGGATAGTTTAGGTTAAACTCAATAGATAGCTTCTGTACTTATGAAGCAGTGACTTTCATGACAATAAACGGGGGCCTTTACAAGTACGACCTCGAGTTTGACAAATCCCACTCCAAACTTTATGTTGGGGGTGACATTGCGGGCATCACGGCTAGTCAGAAAGTATCAAGACAAAGTGAGCATCGGTAACGCCATTGCAAGAAATTCAATAAGAAAGTTCTAGGGTTAGTATTTGGCCAATACTTTGTAATTATAGTGCAAAGACTAAAGATTAACAAGGGTTGCTCTGTGGACTAGGCAAGTCTATCCTATTTTTATTTAATTTTAGTTTGTGTAGACTTTAAGATTTAGTAAGGTAAATTAAAAGTGGGGAAAATTAATTAATTTAACAGGAAAAGTTAAAAAGAAAAGGAATGCAATGCTTCAATTTTATTAGTAAAGCAGTAAACCAAAAGCAAAAAGATAAGAGGAGAAAAGTAAAGTTTAGGACCCAGTGCGGGACCAACTTCTCAACGCTCATCACCCAAGTGAAACTAGTTCACCCACACACCTATCGAGGGTTCGACCCCACACAATGATAAACATCCTAATGAACTCAACCTCTCTAATCAAAGATGATTGAGCAGACGGTTCTGAAGTCCGAAAGAGTTGACCGTACTTACCCAAGATAGAAATGGGTGAAGCATGTCAATGGAAGAAGGGTAAGTTGGTCCAAGAGGAACATGAACAACATGAACACATTACCGATGTATTAAGACAAGACTCCTTGATCATAATGGAGAGAGAAATGGATCCCTAACAGAGTCGCCAAAAGCTGTTGGTTACCAAATTAGAAATTTTCCGTCGCCATAATGAGAATCTTGTCACACGCTTTAATTCAATGTATGTATATAATTTTGAAAAATTACTATTTTAAGTTTTGAAAATATGAGACCAACCCAATCACATATCTATAAAAGTTTAAATAATCGAGCACAACAGCGCAAGCAATACATCAAGAAGGGGGAGCATGTATAGGGAATTACATATTAGATAACTGAAGTCACCTAAGATCAGGGAATATTGTCTTCAAGAATTTCAAGGGGGAGGACTTTTCAAAAGATCGGACCAAAGGAGTATCAAAGGGGAATGGCTAAAATTTGGGAAATTATTATGGAATCTAAAGGAAGAGAAACTAGGGGTGGTAACAGATTTTGAGGAGAATCTCGGTGACTTCCCAAGCTATCCTATGGTTTGTCTACAGTTTCGAGAAGAAAAATTATTTAAATGTTGTAACCTATAAATTTTATTAATTAGGGCTTACATTTGCAAGTCACAATCATACAAATAGCCTGGAGGATGTGAGGATTTAGGTCATACCGAATGAAAACCTCGAAACCTAAGGCGAGTTAGGGCTTAAATTCTATAGTGAGTTATACAAAGGCCTAAAGATAAAGTGAGGATTTATGTTGCACTAGGCAGATGACATTGAATTCTTATGGCTTGTTTATTTAATTCTAAGAAAAGATGTGTTGTTGTAGATCCTCATGTTGTTGTAGATCGCTATTGTAGATCGCTGCCCACGGAGTTAGCTCCAAGCTCCTCGATAAAGTAGCAGTCCTAAAGTCTAAGGTCCAAAAGGTTTTACTAGATGTTTTAAAGTTATGAGGGGGTTAAAATTGATTAGAGCTACACAGGTTAGGATCCCACAGTTCCCTCATTCCGGTACCACTATTTTCTTTTGAACTTACTTAGCTTAAACAAGATGTTACACTTATTTAAATCAAGGAGATCTCATTAGCAATCGTGGGTTACCTTGTTCGAGGGACTTCTGTAAATTCTAAAGGACATTTTAAGTTTGGAGATATTTCAAGGGATTTATGGTTACCTTTGAAAGAATTTGTTTTAGATTTTTTAAAATGTTGATTAATTTTTTAAAAATGGTTTTCATTTTTGCAAGTAAAGTAAAGTGCACAACCAAACAGTTATAATATTTTGCAACAATAATAAATAATTATAAATGTGCACCTGTCATCTTCTAAGCATTCCTAATGAAAGATTAGCTTTTGGAAAATGACATATATATTTGCAAGAAATTAAAGAAAATAGAAAAAGCTTGAGTAGTTGAAGGTGTATCTAACAAACCTTAAACCATGACTAAATGAGTCCCGAAAGATGTTAGTGGATGATTTCCTGGTACAAAAATTTAATAAGTTCAATCTTCCTTCAAAATATCCAAGAGATGTTAAAATGTTCGGGACACGGCCCTGAACAACTTTTAAAATAGCTTGAAATGTTTCGAGTTCACTTTGAGCTTATTATATTGTTCCATTAATCAACTCAAAATTGAATTATCCCATTTCTCAGTGAACCTTGATATTACAACTATCCCAAGGAAGGTAGATAGTCACTTAACATTTCATTTGACAATTATATGAATGGGTACCCCTAAGGTTCACTGAAATGTTAATGCCTGAAGTTAAAGTAGGGCCTAAAATGTTTGAAAGTGTTTATCAATTAATTACGTCCATCATTTCTATACCCAATTAAGACAATTCTTACATATCAAACCTAGTTCACTATTAGGCCCTCTTGAATATATATATATATATATATATAGCGTAATTTTTATAATAATTAAATACTAAGTAAAATGAAGTCCTAATTCTAATTAATATCAGACTTTGCATCCAATTATCAAATAGTGGGCTTTAAATGAGTGAATTGCTATCTTCAAAACATAAGCCCAATACCTTAGGATCATCTTAATTGAACTATGTTCCAAGTTATGACAATTATCAAAATTACAATTTTACCCTTATCATCAAAAAGGATGGAAAATTGGTTTCTACCTCTTAACCCTTCAAATTGCAAACTCCTAAGAGATTTATTAAAATCAATATTACCCATTTTCCCTATCATTAATCCTAAAATTGAATTAAGGCATGAAAAATACAAAATTGACAATTTGCCCCTGGGGCTCTCTATCTTATAACATATGAAATGAAACTCAAGTGACCTTGAAATTTCCATGAAGACTCAATCATGAGTTAAGTAAACTATCAGAGAAGAAGATGTGGTCTTTTAAATTTTTTTATTTAATTTATATAATTATTTTAATCAAAAATTTGGTAATTTTCAATATTAATTTATTTAATTAGTCAAAATAAGATTTTTGGTCATGAGAGAATTATTAGGGGTTCACTTAGGTCAGAGGAAAACATGGAAACAAATCCATGTTTTTTTTTTAAAATTATGTTTTAATTATTATAATTATTAAATGATTTTGAGTGATTACTTAAATATAAAATATATTTTAAATTTGGAAATTACCTCTTATATTTTTATTAAAACTCCATAAGTTCAAGGAACTGAGAGAAACAAATTTCATATTTTTATGACTTATATTTTATTTATTATTATTATTATTTTAACGATAAATTAAGAAAAATACATTTTAGGCATTTAAAATATTATAACTAATTTAGAGAAATTAGGAAAAATATTTTATTGAGTCCTAAGTGATCAGGAAACAATTAGGCACACTTTAGTCCATTTTCAAGTTTTTTTGCAATTTTTAAATATTTTTTTGATTGTTTTTAATTTAAAATATAATTCAAAAATGAAATATTTTCTTAAAAATAATTTTTATTTTTTCTAAGTGCCCCTGATCACATGGAAATCAGAAAACCACCTTTCATAATTTTCCTAAGTATAATTAATTAAATATAATTATTTTTGTACAAAAGTACAATTTTTCTTAGAAAATCAATTTTAATGCTTAAACTTAATCAAATAACATTCAAATTTTTACAGTGAGTCAACATGATATTTCTACACGATGTGGAACTAAGTTTATTAATTTTTAAATCATATTTAATTCAAATAAATTAATACAATTTTTAGGCATTTAGGTAGCAATAAAAATATACAAAATTATTCAAACTATTCTGATATTTTTCCTAAGCTTCTATGACCATAGGGAACCTACTAATTCATCCCATAATTTTTCAAGTGATATTTTAATTTGTATAATTAATGTAAAATTAATTTAAGACAAAATAGCCACCCAAACTTGGAAATTAGTGTTACATGCGTAGAGATGCACTATGACCTTGAGAAAATCAGAGAACATCCCCTCTGTCTTGAGGAATGAACACCCAAAGTTTCAAGGTTTAATGTATAATATTTAATCAAATAAAATTAATACACCTTAAAGGCTATTTAATGAATTAAAAATCAGCGAGTCATCAAATAATTTTTATTTTTTGTCGACATTTTTCTCCTCTGTTCACTGAGCAAAAGAGTATTTTTATTATTTTTATGATATTTGTATGCAAAGATATGGATTTTTTTAATTTTGGTATTTATTTAATTCAAAAAGGTCTTAAATTTCTATTTAACCCAGTGAGCGTCGCAATCCCCAAAATTATAGTTGTGTAAAATTAATGAAGATGAATCCATTTTGCAGTGATGCCGAAAACTTGGTTCATAAATTATTAATAAAAAATGTAAGCAATTTATGTTGGGATTCTACGCAAGCATACGTATCGTTATTAAGTAATACAGGACTTTCTGATTAAGCCCCAAACATCGATCCCACGATGAAGGTTTACGATGAAGGTTTAAATTTGAAAAGGTAATTTAGATTAGGAATTTCACATTAATAAGGAAAGTATACTATACTAATTTCAAATGTTTAAGGTGTTATCAAAACTAAATTATCAACTACTAGCAAGACTGTAAAGTAAAATTAAACTATAACTACCAAGCTATATTTTTGTGATGAAGTTATCAAATATAAGAAAGCATCTTTCCCACTACAATGAGTTTTTGGTTAAATGAGAGGGATGAATGGTTTGAATTTTTATTGTGCCAAATAGCAGCAATTTTAATTCTCTACCCATAGTCAAGTGTTATAGAGAATCCTTGGCTAATCCTTGGCTAATCTTAAATCTTAGGTTCAGTCTCTAAATCCGTGGTTAGGCTGGGAGGATTCTGACTCTCACTCCAGAGCTCCCACTTGCCTTCCTTTGAATGTTAACTCTCGCTTTAGTTCTTAAACACTATGACTAAATTTAGGATTTTAGTCTATCACCCTAAAATCTCCAATTCTTTGCTCAATAATAATATATATTTTCATATTTATTTGCACCCAATTCCATGAATGAAAGTCCCTGCACAAAATTGAATGTGATTCTCACTTGTTATAGAACTCATACTTCATTTCCTAGATCATATGCTTCACAACAGATTTTAACATTTCAATTGGCCAGATTGAAAAGTAAATTAAGAACAGAGTGGAAGAATCATCACAATTTATTTTATATTTTAAAATTGGCACATCCAAATGATCTTTTCATTTCACTATATCTCAGGTAGGAAGAAAGACAAAGAAAACTACTCAGACTTCATTAGAAATATACAAAAAAATAAAAATTTCATAAATAAAATAAAGTTAATACAACAATAATAAAGAAACATCACCTATATGTAACTCATTCTCAAAGAAAATCCCTTGTAGCCTCTCTTGAACTCTTTCTCTCATTTGAAGACTCTTGATTTTCTATTCCAAAATGTATGGAAGAAGAAAGCTCTCAATTCTCTCCCTCTCTTAACAAATCTTGGGAGAAAATCACACTTAGACTCACCACACTAAACAATAGAACACTCAAGTAAACTCAATTACACTCTAGCCCCCTCTAACTACTACTTTTTTTTAGCAATAAAGCATAAAGTCAGTTTTTAAAGAGGCACCTCAAATAATTTTTCAGAAAGCATTCAAATTCATTGAATCTTCTAGCAATTTGCCCAGCACCGATCTTGGCATCGTCGGCACCCATGGTCCGAATTCAATTATGTACTCTCTGTCAAATGGCGCCATCGGCGCCCAGTCTAGCACCGTCAGCAATGAGTAATTTTTCCAAAATGTCATTTTGACTCCAAATTCCATCTTTTTTGCTTCCCTTTTGCTTTAAGTCCTAAAAATCATCAACCCGCAATAAAAAATTAAAAATACCTTTCTTTAAAGTGCAATATCACTAATAATGAGCATAAAATATAGATCTAAAAATGCATATATTTTTTATGCATCAAAATCCAGCAAACTTAAATGTTACTTGTCCTTAAGTAACTCCTTTACTACATAAAAATATGTCTTATGGCAGAAAGAGTTGTAACTTCTAGATTTCCATATTTTGGTATACTAAATATAATAGCAAAACTTAAGAAAAATTTAAAATAACTCCGGTCAATTTTGAAGGTATAAGAATATTGTTGACCTCACTTTTGGTTGAGGTCTAGAAAACTTCTTTAGTAGCCTAGGTCTAGCCATAGGACTTTCCTATTGACTAGTCTTAGAAAACTAGAAGAGGTACCCCACTATTAGAAATTCAAAACTCTTTTTTTTATTCAACTTGAAATTCCACATATTGATCTTAACCTCTAGCATTTAGTAGGTAAGATCATTATAAGAGAATTTAAGAAGAATCCCTACAGGATTACTTGGCTTTAGGGTGGACCCGGCGTGTTGACTTGGAACTAAGATACACCACATCTTCACAATACATTAATCCATGGTTCATTTAGAACGGATATCTATCCAATTCTATGTGAAACGTTTAACTTGGTATTTTGCCCCTAGGCACCTCCAAATTACCTAACTGCCCTTGGGACTGACCATCTTTGACAAAATCCCCAAATTAGCCCAAATATTGGCTAACATCCCAAATCTCAACAATTGAATGCCTTAGATCTCAAATTGGCATTCAATTTTTGTTGAAAATCCTTTATAAGGTCATTTTTGACCAAACACAACAATCAATTTGAGCTTAGCACAAAGCTAGCTCAAGTTAGACTCAAATTTGACCCTTAAGGGTTTAATTTAAGTCTAAACCCAAATCCATCAAAATCCATTCAAATTAACCATCAAATCAACTCAAAATTCATCCTTCATGAAAATTGTTCATAAGGATGTT
>NW_018223751.1:0-8276 GCF_001263595.1 Phalaenopsis equestris
CAATCTTTACTTGACTATGTGGTTCTTCGACTGGCGGAGGTTGAAGTAGTTCTTCCTGAGTTACTATTTATTTTCCTTTATCTACTAGAGCTAACCTTGAGGGTAATAATTTTCCACTCCTTTGGCTTATTTCTGTGATTTCTTCGTCCGGAGATGTTGTAGGCAAAATTTCTAGTCTCTCTTCTTCATCATCAGAGAGATCTAAGTTGATAGCAAGTGGTGCACTATGGCACTCGAGGCCTGGCTCCTCACTCGCGGCGCTATCATAATTAGTGTCATTGATATCTTCATTATCTTGAACGAATTCATCTGTCTTAAGTATGATATGAGAATCAATTTTGGAATTGAGATCAAAGATAGATTGAGCAAAGTCAATTATGTTATCACTAGAAGCAGTTAAAACGTAGCTGAAATTATAATCATTATATTTATAATACCCCGATGGGGCAAAAAGATAATCATACATGGTCAGGGGTTCAAGGATTATCTTTCCTGAATTCGAGACAACCAATCTAACAGAGGTAGCCCCTATCCTACCCCCCACGCTATCGGTCTTCATGACGTTGTTCTTCTCTTTCTCTTCTGGTTGTAGTGGTTTCTCTGGAAAAATCTCTATCTTTAACAAAACAGTCTGTAAATTATGAATATCAACTTAAGCTCAAGCAGTCTGAATCTGATCCAGTATCTTCTTTGATGATTTTCTCCAAACTGTAATCCATTCATCTCTTTCTGAATATGGAACTACTGGAGTGATTAGCTCGCTTGAAACCTTTTATAGGTTTGACATAACCTTTTTTCAGGTTCTTTTAAATATTTCTTTGGGATTGTTATATTTCCTTCTTTAAAATTCCTCTTGAGCCAATTCATGAAGACGAAGCATTTCTCTATAGTATGTCCAAGAAATCTGCGGTAAGGGCAATAATTAGGTTGATCTTTCTTGTTGGCTTCCTTAAGTTTCCTTGGATTTTGTGAATTCAGGCTTCCTCATTAGACTTCTTAACATTTTAGATACAACTTCATCTTTGAAGGAATATTCTGCTTTCTATTGTTCCAAAAGGGCCAGAGCCCTCTTATTTTATGTTCTGTATGATTCTTCCTGGTGCAACTGCTGGCTAGGCTGACCATACTTTTGTGTCTGTTGCTGCTGGATATGCTGTGATGATGGTTGTGAATTTTAATGAGAATACTCAATCTGAATCTTCATGGATTGCTTTCCTTTATTCACTGCATCCATTGTTCAAGATTTCTTTTCTAATATACCGGTTTTCTTGAACTTCTCAGCCTTTTCATGAGAATCCATATGCTTGAATTCTTCTTACAGATTGCTAGCTTTGCCAAGTAGCTTCTCGAAGAACTTGATGGTGAGTCCCTTAAGCATGAATGCTATTGGCCCATGGATGCTTTTGAGTAAAATCTCAATTGCATGATATTTTTGTAGCTGGGGCTTACATTTCATGCTCAAGTTTCTCCTCCTTAAGATAAAATCCACAAAATTCTCGTTAGGCTTTTGCATTTCTACTACGAGATCTCCAATAGAAAAATGATGTTGTACTCCAACAAATCTCTTTACAAACAACTATTCTAACTTGTAGAAAGCTTTACTGATCCGTTGGGCAACTCAACATACCAATCAAATGCTATCCCTGATAAGTTGCTGATAAATTGACGGAAAAGCAAGACTTCATTACCTCCAGTGTTACCACCAAAGGCTCAGAAATGCACTATATGCTGTCTCGGAGTTCCAGTATCATCAAATATTTTAATGTTTGGTGACATAAAACACTTACGATTGGGTTAGGCATTGAACTCCTCCGGGTAGGATCTACCCTTTAAAATCAATGCACCACCCTTCGATTTGGCCAAGGCCTCCTAAAATTGTTCAACCATTTGTTTAAATTTCTTTTATGGTATGACGCTTTAGATAGAGTCCTTCTTTTATTGATCAGGCCTGTTAGCCGAGGAAACTTCCGACCTTTCATCGGTGATATGTATAATTTCTGGCTGGTTGACTTCTAGAGAAGCTAACTGTTGTGGTTGAGACTGTCCATTAACTGTAGCCTTGGTAGCCATGATAGTGGCTATCTCTTGCATTCTTTTGTCCATTTGGTTGATTTACCCATCCCTTAGTAGGACAGCCCTACGCAGATCATCTACAGTGTTCCCTTCAACAAGAGCTTTGGCGTCGCACCCAGATGAAATGGCTCTTATTTTGATGACATGAATATCCATGAAGTCTTCATCAAGATAGTCATTAAAGTTGAAATCTTCATCATCATCATCAAAGAAAACACCATTTTCTTGAGCTAACTGAAAAATCTCAACTTTGAGCTCTCAACCTCTTTTTCAATTATTGATTCTTGTATCATCTTGAGATCTCGGGGACTCTATTGAACTTTCTTCACTTGTTCATCCAATTTGATAGCAATAGTTGTGACGATGTCGGATATTTTAGACCCTTGCTTCATTCCATGATCCTGTCCTACGTGCTCATTGAACTGTATTTGTACGACAACCTTAGGTACCCACACCTTTTTCTTCGATGGTGATGTTTTGAGATGGGGTGTCTATATAGAGGCATTAACACGTCAGAGAGAGGCATGCTCCCCATGGTGTAGACTTAATATAGTATCAGGTAACCTCTTCATCTTTTCCTTTAGAACTTCAAAAACATCCTTATGAATAGTAACTGGTAGAATTCTCAGACCAAGACGTAACTTAACCAATCGACGACCTGTAGGTCTTGGAGCAGTGACATGAGAATCGGTGGTGATGATGGTAGAATTGGTGGTATCAACTCTGCTTCCCAAGCAAAACTTGGCAGGAATGAAAGCACGCAAAGTTTCAATTGATCTTTGAGATATTCTAGCAGATTTGACTTCTCTGAGAATTTCTTTCTTCATGTGAGGGGATATTGCACATCCCACACGTTTAAGTAACTCACTGACTGAAAAACCCTCTTTGGTTGCTAGTCTCTGGAATACTGTACTGACTCGAGTGATAGGAGGGGGCTTCTTCCTCTCCCCTCCATGTCCATGAGATGACAGTAAATTAGCAAAAATCTATTGGATACTTTCTTACCCATTGGTGTCCATTAAGGGATGGAACCTACTCCCTCACAGAAGCAGATAGGTCTCCAGCAATCTAAGTTCCTCCTGATGAGGAATTTCCTCAACAGACACCTCTTCAAAAATTTGGACTTTAGCAGCCTTCTAAGTTTTTTGACTGCAATTTCTTTTTTTTTGACTGATTTAATGTCGCAAATCTCAAACTTATTCCAATTTTAAATATGAACGGTGAGACTGTAAATCCTACAGTTGTATCTTCGACAATCATAACCTCCTTTCCTTTGGCAAAAAATGGAATAACATACTTAATTGGAACAACAGACTTAGTAGGTGCTGGGATAGCAACGGTTTTCACCTTCTTACAGAAAGGGAATATCTGGGGATAGTTCAGATTGAATTCCACGGAAGGCTCTTGAGCTTCTGGAGTGGCAACCTTCATTATGATGAATGGGGCTTTTCCAAAAGTAACTTTTAGTTCATAGAATCTAGATCCAAACTTGATGGTGGGACTCACATTGCGAGCATTGTAGCTAGTTGGCAAGTTACAAGAGAAAGTGAGCGTCGAGAACGCTATTTTAACAAGTTAAAAAAAAAGCACTAGAGTTAGTTATTTGGCCAACACCTTGTAATTATAGTGCGAACACTAAAAACTAACAAAGGCCGATCTGTAGAATGGCAAGTCTTAATTTAATTTTTAGTTTGTGAAGATTTTAAATTTTAGTAAAAAATAGTTTTAAAGTAGAGGGATCTAATTAATTAAATAAGAAATTTTAAAGTGTAAGTGCACCACGACACAATTTGATTTAGTTTGCAAAGTAGCAAACCAAACTCAAAAGGGAAAGTGGAGTCTAGGACCCAGTACGGGACCGACTTTACAACGCACAATGCTTGGCAAAATTAGTCCACCATCACTCCTATTGGGGGTCCAACCCCACAAAAAAAATTAAAGTCTTAATGAACTCCTAAAACTCTCTATTCAAAGGTGATTGAATAGATGATCCTGAAGTCTAGAAGAGTTGACCATACTTACCCAAGAAAGAAATGGGTAAAGCTTACCAACGAAAGAAGGGTAACTTTGTCCATAAGGGGCATGGGCACACTACTGATATATGAAGGCAATAATCCCGAATTCAAATGGAGAGAAAAGAATGTCTCCAGCGGAGTCACCAGAGGGTGTCAGCACTATTTTTCGGGCGGTCCTGTGGAAGCTATCGGTCACCATAATGATATCCTGAAGCCTGCTTTGGTGGGACATATATATTCATATATATATAACCTTATAAAAATATGAAATGAATCTGATCCCATATCTTTCAATGTTTAGATGAAAGAACACTACACCTCAAGCTATGTATCTAACTCAAAAGATAAAAACATGACTTGATGGTAGAGCTTAATTGAATAAACTAAGAAATATATGACATATGTTTGGTCTGTGAAATAATTTTATTATATGCCGACAAGTTCCCCTATTTAATATGAAAAATTAAATAGTGTTTATATTAAGTTGGGTTCGAAAAAGCATACTGTAGAAAAAGCATACTGTAGGGGCAAAAAAGCATACTGTAGGGGCAAGCCCTTTAGTTAATTGCATCTTAGATAATTGAAGTTACCTAAGAAAATTGTCGATAAAAATTAGGGGATATTGACTTCAAGAATTTCTAAGGATAGGACTTTTCAAAAAGATCGGAGAAAGATGTGTGAAATGGTAATGACTCAACTTTGGATCATTTATTTTTACAATCCAGAGCAAGAAAGGCTAAGGGTTGTCATGGATCCTGAGGAGAACATTGGTGACTTCTCAATCTTTCTTATGGTTGGTTTCAATTTCGAGAAAAATTAAGTGTTTCATCTTGTTTGTTTTTATTAATTAGGGATTACATTTATGTGAGACAATCACATAAATAGCCTGAAACATGTGAGCAATTAGGCCACAATAAACAAAAACCTCAAAATCCTAAAACGTGTTAGGACTTAAATTGTAATAGCATAACCATACAAAGGCCTAAAAATAAGTTAAGGATTTATGTTGCACTAAGGAGATGACCTCAAAATCTTATGGCATGGTTTTTTAATTCTAAGGAATGGTTGAGCAGGAGTAGACATATTTTGCTATTGAAGGTGATCGTGCTGCCCACAATGCTAGTTTCAAGCTCCTCGTCATAGCAATTTTAAGTTTAGAAGTGTCAAATTGTAAAGATTAAGAGAAATATCAGGCTTCAAGGTCAAGTTTTCTAATGTGTTAAGTTTTGATGTTAAATCACTTGTCTCATAAGGTTATGGTTATTTAAACATCACATGGAGCATTAAAGTTTGATTAGAGTGACACTGATTAGGATCCCACAATTCCGTGGCTTGGGTATCACTATTTTCTTTTGAATTTACTTAAATTTAATGGGTTATGAAACCCATTTAAATCGGGGAGATCTGGTAAGCAACCGTGAGTTACCTCCTCCGTGAACTTCCATTTATTCAAAAGGACGTTTTAAATTTAGTGAAATTTTAAAGGATTTATGGTTACCTTTGAAAAAATTAAATGTTTATTTTTTAAAATGTTGATTAATATTTGAAGAAAATGTTTAGATTTTGCAAGTGAAGTAAGGTACTCACCCAAGCAATTTACAATATTTGGAGAAAGTAAGATGACAGAAATTAAATAACACTATAAAAGCATCCCTGTCATCTTCTCAGTCTTCTAGCTGAAATGTTAGTCTTTTGTAACATTTATGTATATTTTCAGGGATCAAAGTAAGATTTGCAAGTTTTGAGTAGTTAAGGGCATAACTATCAAAGCCTAAGTATGACTTATTCAGTCCCGAAAAATCTTAATGGATGATTTTATAACAAGATATAGAAAGTATAATTTGTTCTTCAAAATATTCAAGAGATTATAAAGTGTTCGAGGAATGACCTGGAACTTCCTTAAAGATCTCTTGAAACATTTAAGTTCATTTTAAACTTATCAGAGTGCTCTGCTAGTCAAACCAAGTCAAATTAAAATTACCCCATTACTCGGTAAACTTTGACATTTTAATCGTCCCAAGGATAGGGTACCCAATTAATCAGTTGATATTTCATTTAAAATTTTTGTAGGTTAATGCCCCTAAGGAAATTTAGTCATTAATGGCCTTTGTACCCACCACTAAAGCCGGGCTTGTGGTCATATTATCCTCTAAATCCCATCAAATGAGTTAAATAACAAGCGTAAATCACTGTCAAGCCCTTTAAATCTAATGGGAGAAAGATTAGCAAAGATTTAGAATTTTAATTTAGGGGATGTGGATTCTGATTAAAAGAAGTTAGTTCTTCAATAATTTTCGACTTAATCATGAGTGAAACATCATCTCCCTTGTTTAAGCCCATCACATGGAAACATTTGATCTTTGATTAACTTCCAAATTTGATAATTTAGAAATTTTCTAATTTTATTATTATCATGGGAAGGGGACAAAGTTAGTTTCTACCTTTTAGCCATTATGTTTCAATCATCCAATCATATTCATTAGGATCAAAATTACCGATTTTTCCTTTGGACTAATCCTAAATTTTGATTAAGGAACCAAAATCCAGAATGACCACTTTACCTTTGGGGCTCTTCACTTCATAACTCATGAAGCATAATTGAAGTGACTTAAGAGATTTCAGAATACCTTATCCATAGTGTAATTAAAACATCACATAAGAACAATGTGGCTTTTCATATTTTACTTTAAACATATATTTTAACATAGAAAATAGGATTTTTTTCTTTTTTATTTAAATCATCAAAGTAAAGTTTTTGGTTAATGAGAAATGTATTAGAGGTTCCCTTAGGTCAGAGAAAACACTTACGCAAAATACTATGATTTTACAAATTAAGTTTTAATACAATTTTATAATTATTTATTGGTTTTTAATGATTTAATTAAAATGAAAATATGTTTAATTACCAAAAATTATTTTTACATGTTTATTAAACCTCCTTGAGTCTAGAGAACTCAGTGAAATAAATTTTATAATTTTATGATTTTTAATTTATTCATTATAATTATTTTAATGACAAAATAAGAGAAATACTTTTTTAAGCCTTTGGAAATTTATTTCTAACTTACAAATATTAGGAAAAATATTTTAATAAGTCCCAAGTAAATAGATAATAATTAGGAACGTTTAGAAATATTTTTTATTTTTTTTGGAATTTTTAATTATTTTTAATTTAAAATAGGCTCAAAATAAAGTATTCATAAAAAATGATTTTTATTTTTTCTAAGTCCTCCTCTTCTCAAGTAACTCAAAAAACCACTTTTGATAATATTCGTAAGTGTATTTAATTTAAAATAATTATTTTTGTACAAAAATATAATGTTTCTTGAAAAATCAATTTTAGTACTTAAACATAATCAAATAATTTTCCAATTTTTACAGTGGAATAATTTGATTTTTACACACAATGTGGAATTGTTTTGGTTAGTTTTTATGAATATTTACTTTAAATAAATTAATAGAACATATATACATCTAATTAATTATAGAAATCCACAAAATTATTTAAGCCATCATGATATTTTTCCTAGACTTCTCTGACCACATGAAACCTACTAAAATTTATCCCATAATTCTCCAAGTCATATTTTAAGTTATATTTTTATATTATTAATTTAAAATAAAATAGCCATCCTAGCTTGAAACTTAGGGTTAGAAGCATAGAGATATCCTATGACCTTGGAAAAATTAGAGAACATAGCCTCTATCATGAGGAACAAACCCTCAAAATTTTAAGCTATGGTAAGCAATGCTTAGCCATGATGAATTAAAATATCACAGAGAGTATTTAATTAATTAAAAATCAAAGTGTAAGAAAATAATTCTTATTTTTGATGTACACTATTCTCCTCTATTCTCTTAACAAGTGGGTATTTTATTTTATTTTTGTGATTTTTCAACACCAAAATATGACTTTTTGAAGTTCTTGTTTTTAAATAAATCCAAAAAATCCATATTTTTCTACTTAAACACAAGGCGCCACCTCAACCTCAGCAGCTCTGATGTCTCTATGCGGCGATCCAGTATTCGATGATGTCAGCCACGTAGCTGCCTTGTGAGCCTGCTTATTCATTCCATCCGCTTTTCCAGCTCCATCACGACTGTCCATTGGATAAACGTGCGATCGGATGCCATCCGTTCATTGCCCCCAAATAACCTAACTAGTAAGTCATTCACACTAAAACCTTA
>NW_018223752.1:0-1536 GCF_001263595.1 Phalaenopsis equestris
TGTTTTAATTCCTACAAAATTATATTTACATATATGTGCTTTGCCAGTACTAACATTTCAGGTGGAGGAACGAGAAGACTTGCCAGGTACACTTTTATAGTTTACAGTACCTTCTTTTCTCGCACTTTCCTACATCATACTTTAATACTATATACTTGCCTGCATGACAACCAAAACTGCTAGAATAGCCATGAAACCAAAACCAAATTAAAATTGACCAAGATAAAATTCACCGCCACCACGTTCAAAATATAAGAAACGTTCAAAATATAAGACAATTTAAAATTTACACAAAACAACAATAAAACAACAATTGCAATTAAATTAAGATGTCTCTATCGGATGATCGGGAACCCCTTGGAGGAGGTAACTTACGATTGCTATCGAGATTTCCCACAGGTTAAATGAAAGTATGGAACTCATTGAGTTGAGTTTAGTAAATCATTTAGACTAAGTGAAATTTAGACTAAGTGAATCTAAGTGAATCCGATAGAAAATAGTTGTACCGAAACGAGGGAACTGTAGGACTTAACCAGTGTTGCTCTAATCAACTTTAATATGCTCCATAATATTTAAATGACCATAACTATTGGGACATTTGATTTGACATCATGACCTAACACATTAGAAAACTTAAACTCATTAAGGCAAAGAGCTTGGAGCTAGCTTTGTGGGCGGCACAGTCATCTTCAGCAGTATATCATGTATACAACAGCTAAACCCTTTCTTCCTTAGAATTAAACAACAATCCATAGGACTTTGAGGTTATTTTCTTATGCAACATAAATTCTCAACTTTTCTTTAGGCGTTTGTATAGCTCTGCTATATAAAATAAGCCCTAACTCGTCTTTGGATTCTGAGGTTGTCGTCTGTCACGACCTAAATCCTCATATTTTTTTAGGCTATTTGTGTGATCATTTCACATGAATATAAATCGTAAATAATAAAATAGATAGGATGAAACATTTAAATAACTCATCTAATCTGAAGCCAAACATTGGGGTAGCTTGAGAAATCACCGAGGTTCTCCTCCGGATCTTCCGGATCTATGACATATCCTAGTCTCTCTTCCATTGGATTCTATAATAAATGTTCCAAATTTGAATCATTCCCCTTTCATGCCTCTTTGTCCGATCTCTTTGAAAGTCCTACACTTCAAACCGACTTATTTGAAGATAATATTCCTTGGTTTTTATCGAGAGTTTTCTTAGGTGACTTTGGTTATCGAAGACGTAATTAACTATAGAGGCCCTTATAGTAAACATTTATGAATTCAACTTAATCTAAACTCTATTCAATTCTTTGTATTAAGTAGGGGAACTTTGCGGCAAATAAAATTATTTCGCAGACCAAACAAATATCATATATTTCTTAGTTTATTTCATCGAGCCTCACCCTCATGTCTTATGTTTATCTTTCGGGATAGATACAAGGTTTGAGGTATAGTGCTCTTCTTTTAAACTGTGAAAAATCTGGGGTCAGTTTGATTTCATATTTTTCTAAACTATATATATATATATATATAAATTAAATGTT
>NW_018223752.1:4614-10737 GCF_001263595.1 Phalaenopsis equestris
AGAGTTCAGGTTGCAAGAACCAAAGAAGCCCAAAGAGGTTGATAAGAATGATAGTCCCAGTTTTTATCTCTACCATAGAGTGTTGGGTCATAGGATAAAAGGTTGTTCCGTCTTCAAGGATTGGCTCGAGAGGAACTTTAAAAAAGGAAATAGAAAAATTCCAAAAGAATATTTGAAAGTGCTTGAAAAAGATTTAGTGATTATGATTTTGGTCGAGCCCATCATTCTGATAGATCCATATGCAAACAAAGATGGATAGAACACAGTTTGGAGCAAGTTATCCAAGAAGATAGTAGATCAGATTCAGACCGCTTCAGCTCAAGCAATCGTTCAAAATCTATAACTTGCTCAGCCCAAGTTGGAGATTTTGCCAGAGAAGTCACTGCAACTAGATGAGAAGGAAAAAACTGATGTCGTGAAGATCGATAGCATGGGGGGTAGGATAGGGGTTGCCTCTGTTAGATTGGTTATCTCGAATTCGGGGAAGAAAATCCTCGAACCTCTGACCATGTATGATTATATTTATGCCCCACTGAGGTATTATGAATTTAATGATTATGATTTTGGCTACATTTTTGTTGTTTCTATTGATGACATAACTAACTTTATTCAATCCAACTGTGATCTCGATTCCCAAACCGATCCCCAAATCGTACTTGAGTCTGATAAACCCGTTAACGAGAATGAAGAAGACATCGACAATACAGGTTACGATAGCACCAGGAGTGAGGAGGCACCCCTTCAATGTCACGGTACATCATTTACCATCAACTTGGATATATCCGATGAAGAAGTAATACCAGAAATTTTACCTACAACATCTCAGAAAAAAGAAATTACAAAAGTATATCTAAGGAGCAAGAAAGTATTACCTTTAAGACCAACTCCAATAGATAAAGAAAAATAAAAAGTCACTCAAGAAGAACTACCTCCACCTCCACTAGTGGAAGAGTCGCATAACCAATTGAAAATCAGAGGATTACACAATGTTGACTATAACGTGCTAGCTCATCTTAGGAGGTTGCTGGCAAAAATAAGCATTTATGATGCTCTAATACTATCATAGAAGATGAGAGTATCTCTAGTTACAGCCTTGCCCGACCTAGAGATTTGCTTGGCTCAGTTGGACAACACATCTTCGGTTGAAGTTTTTTCATTGAAAGAACACCCTACAATAACCTTCACGGATGAAGACTTGTTGCTTGGTACTACTAACCATAATCGATCGCTTTACATCTCTGTCAATATCAGTAGATTTGTATTGTTCAGAAGTCCTAGTAGACCCGGGAGCATCACTAAACATAATGAGTCTACGGATGTTAGCATATTTGAACATTGAGGCTCAAGAGCTTACAACCGATAAAATGATATTAAGAGGATTCAACTAGAAGGGAGAAAGAGCTCTTGGATCAACTACACTGTTAATGAATGCCGGAGAACTAGTAACAAGTGCAAAATTCCATATCATCGATGCAAACACTTGTTTCAATGCTCTATTTGGATGACCATGTATTCACGAGCATAATATGGTTCCATCATCATTACTTCAATGCATAAAATATTTCAAAGAAGGACAATAACATTATATTAAATGAGATTTACAGTCGTTTTCAGTAAATGCAGTGGGCATTCATGAAGATATCGCCTACTATGCACCTCCAAAGAGAATAGTTTTCTCCGTAAAATCGTGACAAATGAAATGCAAGACTCTGAAGGATCACAAAGGAGAGGCCATTCAACTCTGTTGTTATAATCTATTATTGTCTCTTCACAACGAGGTGGTAGAGGTTCTTTTAGCCCACGAGATCGAGGTCGGGGATGTGGACAAGGAAGAACCAATCCGAATGTTGAATGGACTAGGCCAACCATCAACATTAACATTGAAGAAAGTGTGGATGAAGAAAGTTTCGAAGACGAAATGATGATGATAAAACAAAAGAATCCTCAATACGAGATTTCCTTGGAAGACATAAATAAAGATCAATATGAGTTGATGTATGATCGGACCAACCACTATGTCAATGTCATGACCCTTACTCCAATCTAACCTCAAAAGGTTGAGAGTTTAAAAGTCAAAGAAGTCTGTAGTGATGGTTTGAAACCGATCAAGTTTCACCGTGCTTCCCCTTCTACTAATTCTAAAAATCATATAAATTTGGATGATAATTCTAATGAGTTAATAAATTTACGTTTTTGTTACTTTTCTCCTTGTGTATAAAAATTAATTCAATACGGATATGTGCCAAAAAAAAATGCTAAAAGATAAGCTACAACTTTTTGAAAAATTGTGGAATGTTAAGAGCCGAACTCCTAATTCAAAATAGGGTCTAGGATTTGGTGCTGTAGGATCAGTTGATGATTCAGAATTTTGCATGATTGTTAGTAATGTATTAGAAGAGGACTGCCTCGGTGTAGAGGATGATACTCAAGAACAGTTAATTGATGATGCTCTGCCAGAATTTGAAGAAGAGATTAAGTCAATGGTTTATGAGTTAAAAGAAGTCGACCTCGAGTTTGAGGAGCAGCCCTGAACAACCATTATAAGTTCCTTACTCGACGAGAGAGAATCCATAGAGCTGACAGAGTTATTATTGAAATTTATAGATTGCTTCACTTGGAGCTAAGATGAAATTCCAGGGATATCTGCGGAATTTACAGTGCATATGCTTGGGGTAGACAAAAATATGACCGCAGTAAAACAAGCTCCCAGAAGAATGCGCCTTGAAATAGAGCAACAAGTCAATTTTCTACTACACAATGATGCCGTTTGGATTAAAGAATGTCCGAGCAACATATCAACGTGCAATGATCAAGATCTTTAATGACCTCATTCAAAACCAAGTGGAATGTTATGTGGATGATTTGGTCATCAAAAGTAAACAAAAAGAAAACCATTTGTATGACTTAAGGATCGTGTTCAAAAGATTACGACAATATAATCTTAAGATGAATCCCTTAAAGTGTGCCTTCAGTGTTACCTTCGAGAAATTTCTAAGATTCCTTGTTCGTTATCTGGGAATCGAGATCAACCCGAATAAAGATAAAGCTATCTTAGAAATGCCTCCTCCTAAAACTTTGAAACAAGTACGATCATTCTAAGGGAAGTTGGCATATTTGAGATGCTTTATTTCTAATCTCTCAGGTAGGTGTCAGCCCTACTCAGTATTAATTAAAAAGGATGCTAAATTTGTTTAGAAAGAGAAATGCCAGTGGGCCTCTGAGGATGTTAAACATTACTTGATGACACCTCCTGTTTTACAGCCCCTATTTCAAGAAAATTATTGATACTTTATACCGCGACTTTAGACGACTCTCTCAGAGCCCTATTAGCCCAAGTCAATGATGAGGGCAAGGAGGATGGACTATACTACTTGAGTCATCATTTAATACCGACAGAAGTGAAGTATCTGCCTATCGAGAAGCATTGTCTAGCTTTAATTTTTGCTGCTCACAAGTTTAGGCACTACATGCTCTCACATAAGATTACCCTTATTTTGAAAGTTAATCCATTGCAATATTTAATGGCCCGACCAACACTTTCCTGGCGTCTAGCAAGATGGTCGATGGTTTTATTGTAATTTGATATAACTTTTGCTCCCCTCCACGCTATAAAGGGATAGATTTTAGCATATTTTTTCACTACACACCCACTTCTAGCTGGGTCCCAACTCAATAATGAATTATCAAATGAGGAGGTGCTGCAAATAGCACCCTCTAATGTCAGGCATTGAGAAATATACTTTGATGTAGCTTGTTCAACTAGAAAGGACAAAGGATTAGACAAAGTAGGGATTGGTCTGATTTTCATCACGCTAGATAAGGGCATGTCGAGATTCTCCTATCACCTGAAAGAGCCATGTACAAAAAATGAAACAAAATACAAAGCGTTAATCACGAGGTTGGAGTTGGTAATCTCAATGGATATAACGAATATTTCCATTTATGGTGACTCTCAACTTATCATTCAATAAGTTTTTGAACAATACATGATTTTAAAACCAAGGTTAGTGGAATATCATCAGTACACGATGAATCTGTTGGAGAAGATTCCTAATGTGACTCTATACCTGATTCTTTGAGGAGATAATGCCTATGCCGATGCTCTAGGAAAACTTGCTAAGGAATTGGTATGTCCACTGGAAGGCTCCATTGATATTACATTACAAGAAAGACGAGTCTTGTCTCGAATCAACCTCAACAATCTACACAAGCTCAAAAAAGAAGAAGAAATGATGATTGTAGTTATTGATATAAATGAAGATTGGCGTAAGCCATTAGTATAATATTTGCAAACTAGAAAGATGTCAGAAGATAAGTCTGAGTCATATCATATAACAAAAAGAGCTATGTCGTATGCTCTGGTGGGAGATGTTCTCTACAGGAGGTCATTCGATCAGATGTGGCTGCGATGTCTGAGCAAAGCAGAAGCACAAAATATTGTCAAAGAAGTACATATCGGATTGTGTAGAGCTCACCAGTTATGCCGAAGATGAAGATGAAGATCAAAAGACTAGGATATTATTGGCCAGCAATGATATTCGACTATATGGATACAGCTAAAAGGTATCACCTTTGCCAAGTGCATGGGGTGGTCTTACACCAACCTCTGAATGTGCTACACCCAAATATTGCTTCGTGGCCATTCAAGTGTTGGGGTACAGATGTAGTAGGTCTGATAGACCCTCCATCCTCTAAGGGACATAGATTTTTTCTCTGCTCTATAGATTACTTTTTTAAATAGGTAGAGGAAGTGTCATTACGATAGTTTACAGCACAGCACGTCCTTCAATTTTTTCAAAGCCAACATTGTCTACTGTTTTGTTATTCCACACAAAGTGATTTCTTATAATGAGACAGCTTTCAAGAGCTTGAAAATCAACAACTTTATCAAATGAATTGTGAAAGATTGGAGGTACTCAACAATCTATTATCATAGAGCTAATGGCCTAGTCGAGGCTTTCAACAAAACACTGGCGGAAATTTTAAAGAAGACACTGGATGAAAAGAAAAGAGATTGGCATAACAGACTATTAGAAGCTTTGTGGGCCTACCAAATGATGTTCAGGACTCCCACTCGATGCACACCCTATGCGCTTGTGTACGGGTCTGAGGCCATACTACCGTTAGAAGTTCAGATTCCGTCTCTTAGAGTCATCATCGCCAATAAAATCACAAGAGAAGAAAAAGGAAAACTCACACTTGAAGAATTGGAAAGTCTCGAGAGAAAACAGCTAGAAGCACAACAACAATTGGAGCTCTACCAAGCAAGGATGGTGCAAACACAAGACAAATTGGTCCACCCGAGGACGTTCAAAGTCGGTGACCTCATTCTCGTTCTTAGAAGACCTATTCTTACACACCATAAAATAAGTGGAAAATTTGGACCAACTTGGGAGGGACCATATGTCATAGAAGAAGTTACTCAGGAGAATCTTACCAGCTAGTGGATTTCTAGGGTGAAAGACCTATGTTGCCGATCAACGGCCGCTACTTGAAGATATACTACCCGACATGATTCCGCTTAAATTCAACATTTACTTTTTGAAATTTTGATTGTTCTAGGGTTATTTATTTGGCCAAATATCTGTGACTGGGGTATAAAATTTTGTAATATAACCTCAATAAAATGAAATTTTTTTGAAATTACTCATTTTATTTTTCTGTTTTCAAAATCTAACTAAATTAAATAAAATCAAATAAATAAAAATTTTGAATTATCAAATTGTTGATGTTTTTTTTCTATTCTTGTTCATGCTGGATGTCAGCGCGCAGATGTTTTTGTCTTCTGCAGAAGAAATGTCGATTTGTAAGCTGATCTTTTCCTTCAGAGATGGCTTCAATCTTGCACTGGATAAGGGAATGGCTGCTCAAGGCGGCGTCATAGACTTCAATTTTAACTTTGGTCAGGTTGATGTAAATTATGAAGGTCCCCTGATGGACATTGTCAGTCGACGAGAAAAAGAAGGATTACCATATTTACTGAAATTTGGAGCTAAAGATGATTCCTCGTGAAAGAGAAAGAAGATGATGGCTCAACAATACGCGATGGAAGGGACCAGTCGATTACAATCCCTGATAACTGCACCGTTGGGGAATTTAATAAGTGCTAATGAGGATAGAGTG
>NW_018223753.1:0-2568 GCF_001263595.1 Phalaenopsis equestris
TTTCTGCAAAGACTCCATCTCCTCAACAATTGCACTTATTCATTTTTCTTCCTCCTGGCTAGTGATAGCTTCTTTAAAAGTGGTTGGATCATCGCTGCTGATGAGAAGGGCACAAGAGACCAAGTCTTCATAACTCAATCTGCTAGGAGGTCTTACATTGGTGCGTCTCTGTCTATCTCTGGCTAGATTGTAATTCTGCAGATCATCTGGAATAGAATCACCAGGTGTTGGATTTGAACTTTCACCTCTCTCAGAAGCTACTGGCTGTTGTTCTAAATCCATCATGTATTGCATATGAACTGAAATTGTTCACTGACACTTTGTCTTGATTCTACTATAACATGGACTGTTCATCAAAAATTACATCTCTGCTGATCGCCATTTTCTTTGCAATCGGATTGCAAAACTTATATCCTTTCACACCTTTCTTACAGCCTAGAAAGATGAACTTCTTTGATTTTACATCAAGTTTCGATCTTTCATCTCCAGGTACATGCACATAAGCAGGACAACCAAAAATCCGTAAACGATCGAATTTAATTGGATTACCTGTCCATACCTCTTCTGCGACCTTGCCACCCAATGATGCCCGAGGTGATCTATTGATGAGACAACATGTCATATTTACAGTATCTGCCCAGAAACTCTTAGAAAGCCCTGCATTCAGTCTCAAGCATCATGCACTTTCAGTTAAGGATCTGTTTATCATTTTTGCCACACCATTCTGATGTGATGTTTTGCACACTGAAAAATGTCTTTGAATCTCATGCTCCTCACAAAACTTCTGAAACTGTGAATTTGTGTGCTCTGTGTCATTACCGAATCTCAAATACTTCATCTTTCTGTCAGTTTGGTTCTCCACCTCAGCTTTCCACAGCTTGAATTTAAAGAAGACTTCAGATTTTTGCATCAAGAAATACACCCAAACTCTCTTGGAAAAATCATCAATAAAGGTAACAAACTACTGAGATCCTCCTAATGACGATTCCCTGGTAGGGCCCCATACATCAGAATGCACATAATCAAGAATCCCTTCAGTTTTATGTTTTCTAGTCATAAAACTGACTAGTTTGTTTTCCAAGAACACAGAACTTACAAAGATCGAGCTTGTAGCTTTTAACACCATGTAATATGTTTCTTCTATGCAATTCTGTCATCCCACGTTCACTGATATGACCCAGACGCATATGTCATAGCTTTGTACTATCATCATCCGACTACACAAAATGAACTAAACCTACAACTGTACTTCCCAACAGTTTGTAGATATTGCATGCAGTTAACTTTTCTTTCATCACCATCAATGCACCCTTAACAATTCTGATGGTTTTCCTATCCTCATCTGTCTTAGGAATGAAATCATTTTTATGTAAAGTGCCCAATGAAATCAAATTCTTCTTCAGATTTCGAATATGTCTGACATCACATAACATTCTAATTGTGTCATCATACATTTTAATCCTGACTTCTCCAATACTAACAATATTGCAACATCTACCATCACCTAGATAAATTGAGCCAGAATTAGTTGACATGTATGAAGTAAACCACTCCCTGTTAGGTGTTATGTGATAAGAGCATCATGAATCAAGAATCTATGCATCTGTGAACTGAGTTGATGAAAACTAAAAACATATTGTCATCACTGTAATCTAAATTGTCACTCTGCATCACATTTACAGACTTCGATGATGCATCACCTTTCTCCACAGTCTGCTTCATCAGCTTTGGATAATCTCTCTTCATATGATCGGACTCCTTGCAATTGTAGCAATGAATTGTCTTTTTTGCCTTTCGATTTGGATATGGAATTTCATCTTCTAGAACCTTACTTATCTTTCTTCCTTCCACGGTCATGCTTACTCATAACATATAAACTGTCGTCATGAGAGCTTTCCCCTAGATTCTGCTTCCGCTGGTTGTGAGCCAACAATGCTGTAGTAATCTTATCAACTTTGATAGTTTCTTTCTCATATGTAAGACTAATCACCGGGTGTTCATATGAAGAAGGCAGTGAACATAACAAAATCATTGTTCAGTCTTCATCCTCAATAGTCACATCAAACCGTGATAAATCTGATTATTTGATTGAAACCATTAACATGTGCGTCATATCAGAACCTTCTTGCATCTTCAGCTCATACGATATTTGTTTTAAATACAATTTATTCGTCAGAGATTTAGCCATAAACTCAGTTTCCAATTTCTTCCATATATGCCCTGGAGATTTTAAATTCATCATGTGATACATAACTTCATCTGCCAGGTATAGGCGTACAGTTGCCGCCGCTCGTTGTTGAATTCTTCTCAATTTTTATCCTCCATGACATCTGGTTTTGCTGTTCGCAAAGCTTTCAAGATTCCCTATTGAGCCAACAGATCATTCACTTTTGTTTGTCACAAACCGAAGTTACCAGTTCCATCGAACTTCACAACCTCGAATTTTGCACCAAAAAATGTCATTTCAAAATAACTCCTGCAACAAATTATTCTGCAAATTCTTGCTCAGAATCTTTTAAAAAAGAAAATAAATGATTGAAAAAGTCCCTAAGTTAAGTTTTCCAGAAA
>NW_018223754.1:0-3339 GCF_001263595.1 Phalaenopsis equestris
ATATTTACATATCTAACACCTAACTTTTACATTTTGCATTTCTAGAATCCAAATCTTTCAAATCATATAAAAAATACCACTATTTTAACTTCTAAAAAGTGAAACGCACATTGTCATCCATTGGTAATGTGGCATATATGTAAAAAATTTAACTTTTAGTGTTAGATATTTGAATACATAGAAATTGAGTGGTATCCATGTGAATCTTCCTCAAGCTTGTTATGTATGTTTGGGCAGCGGAACTCTTTCAAAGACCCGTTTTCTCATACATGTCTCAAAATTGGGTGTGCACTTTAATCAATGTTCATCCAATTAGAGGGTATCCGGGGAACATAGTTATTATTATTATTATTATTATTTTTTAATTTCAAAATTTAATTCGATTAAAACGTTATTATTACTGTCCTCCTTAGTAGCATTTTCTTCTCCATTACATCATACATCATTATAATGCAAAATGTAGGCCTTCTATTTCGAGGCGGGGGCAATTGTTAGTAATTGGGGCGTTTGTATGCATACCACCCCGTTCCTATGTATTTACATCTCTTACAGCTACTTTATTTTTTACATTTAAACCGCCCAAATCTCTTATATCACATCAGAAATACCAACATTTTAGCTGTTAAAAAGTGAACTACACCTTTTTATGCATTGGGTAAGGAGGTATATACGTAAAAATTGATGTTTTGGTGTTAGATGTGTAAATACATAGGAATTGAGTAGTATATATATATATGTAAATCTTCCTTTTATAATTTTGATATATCTAAAAACAATCAAATGATCTTATTGCTGGTAGTGCCTGCAAGCTCATGTACAATTTAGTTATTAGCCAGTTCTTTTCCTGAATTGAGACTTCAATACTGGATATTGTGAGGTTTTTAATAATAGATAAATTAAATTAACTGTAAATTCTCCTCAGCTGTAAGATACTAAAGGTAAAAATCTAAATCTAATTGATTTTTGCACTTTCTGACAGACGCCAAAAGTTTACCCCTATGATAATCTGAGAGTGGAGCTTGGCGGGGAGCCTTAGACCTCGGAATTGATGCCAAGTTGGTACGCCATCTGAATTGATGCTGCATGCAATCTTCTGGTTTTATTCCTTCTGAATGAACATAATACCTGTTCTAGCAACTTAGAAATATTTTTAAAAAAAAAACTTGTTTTAAATGATACTTAAATTTATGTTCAATTTCAGCATTTATGAGCAGATGTTGCTGAACCTGGAATGATTTCATTCTAAATTTGGCTTTCATTATGAGCAGTATGCCGCATGACTGTAAGAGGCTGGTGTATTATATTCATTTTTTTATCAAAAATTATGATTCTTTAATGATTTATTCTGCCCTTTTGATTAATATAAATATAAATTTGAAATATAATATTTTTTTCTTAAGTGCTAATATAAAAAAATAAAATAAAATGATTCTAAATTTATATATTTTATTAATAGTTTAATTTTGAATAAAAAACAATTATTGAATGTTTTAAAACATTAAAAATAGTGATTAATTTTGATTTTTATTAATCATGCTAAATTTTTTGTTTATTCTTTTAAATTAAATAATATTTTTCATTTATGGTATTATAAAGTTCAGCCACAGAATGTTAATAACGTTTTAAAAACATCTTATACATTGAAATGTATATTTATACTTTTTTATTCCTGCATGTTTTTGTTTGGGATTATTTATTTATTTTTTTGGCCTCTTTTAAATTTGTTTCTTTTAATCTGAATAAAAAATATTTTAAGAAATAAATAAACTCTAATCTGTTCTGTCAATTCGTCAAATTAAAATGGGTTGATTTGTCATTCAATTATTTACTTAGGTCTTGAAGCAACATTTGAACTGATTTTTTTTTAAGTAAAATTAAACACCATTTTAATTATTATTCCACCAAATTTATTATCAATTTGAACATTTCGTTGAGTTAACCCATCGACTCTAAAACTGTTTCGGCTCATCCAAACTAGTCCAAATTGTCAATATTGTGGAAATTGGATCAGACATCGAACCAGAATAACGAGAGGTTTAAATTTCATATGATCGTGTAAAAGCTCTATTTTTGAACATCCAATATTCAAACTTGTTTTATTGGGCTCTCTATTAAAGGTAACAGTTGTGGTTTAGGCTTTATTTGGGGCAGCTGTAGCTCACTAAAAAGCGTTGCGTAGCTGCTATGTCAGGAAATTGTTGCACGAAAGCTGTTGCGAGAAAGATGCGTGTTTGTTTGTTTTTTGCAATTGTGTAGTAGTTGTGATGCATTTATTTATGAAAAGAATACCTTTCCGCCCATGTCTATTTTGTTGTTTATAATAAAATCAGTCCAATGATTATTAAAATGCCCTGTCAAAACTACCAACAACACATCATCATGACCACCAAACTACACCACCACCATCAACCCAACATACCACCACCACTGCACAATCAACACACTATCACACATACCACCTACACACCACCACCCAACCCACCCCAACCACTCAAAGGCCACCCACAATGCATATTCTATCTGAGAAAGAGGGTAACCCACCCAAACCAACCAAACTGAGAAGTAGAGCATACATAGAGCCTACAAATCAGAATAAGCTTCCCAGCCTTCAAAATCCATAGAGATAAGCAAATTCCAAGTCTATTCATTTCAGAAGCCATAAATTTCAAAGTCCATTCATTTCAGTGCCCACAAAATTTCTAGTCCATTTATTCTAGGAGCCACAAACCGAAAAAAAGTAAGTCACAAAAACACATACAACCAGAGAAGAGCAAAGAGTACAAACATTAAAAAAAAAATTACTTGAGTGGTATATTTTTATAAAATACAAGTTTGTCTTAGATATGTAAATAAATAAGATTTGAGTGGTATACATGTAAATATTCCTAAAAATTCAAGCGCATGGGATTTAATAATTTATTGTGGCTGAAAAATTCAAGCTACTTGTAGCACACGCAGACATTTTTGTCTTTATAATTTCTTTATATATTTGTAAAATAAAGACTTATCTATGGAGTACAATCATGAAATTTCAATCCTTGATAACTGAAATTTTTTAATATAAATATCATGGAATCTCATAAAAAATAAAAAATAAAATAAATAAATAAATTAAGTTCATTTGAACCAAGACCGGTTCGCCAGTTTAAAGGTTAGACCGTTTGTTCAGGCCGATTCCAACCGATCCAATGCTAGAGCTGATTTTTGCTACTGGACTACTAAATTAACTTTTAATTACTTTAAAAATGTTGATGATATTAGTTATTTACTAAGTATATTGTTTACTATCAGTTTTTTATTAAATTAAATTACAATTAATTAGCATTTTAATATTTAGTA
>NW_018223755.1:0-1658 GCF_001263595.1 Phalaenopsis equestris
TGATTATTTTAATTAAATATTTATTATTTTTAATAATTTTAATTTTACTTTTATTTTTTTTTTTATTTTTTTATTTTTTAGATCTAGATTATTTGACTTTTGGAAAATTGCAGTTTGATTTGGTTGTCGATTTTATAGGGGTGATGCAAATCTGTTTTTATTATTTGAATTTTGGTCTGATTTCTTTGAGTTGTGATTGACTGCATAGAATATAAAAAAATAAAAAAATGACAAATAAAAAAAAATAAAAAAATAAAAAAGAAAATTGCAATTTAAATTTTTTGTCATAAAATGAAAAGACCAGATGCTAGCCCACGTCGTCCATCACGTTTGTTGAACCTGACACTCATTGAAGGACAATGTTGTCGACAAAAACATATTTCTTCTGCAACACCCCCACCTCGATCTCAGTCAAGAATGAAGAATCAACATCCTTAACAGAATCGAAGAGAGTGGAGGAATATTTGGGAGACATCGCGAGCCAAACTCAAATGTGTTATTGATAAATGAGCTTAATCTGGATCACAATTTTGAAAGCTCGAATCAAGCTTGAGTTGAGTTTGAGTAATTTTTTTAAAAAATGAGCTTGAGCTCAAACATAAGTAATCTACTTTAATCTATTAAAAGTATTTTATATTAAAATAAATTCTCTGATTAAAAAAAATTGATAAACACATTAAAATAACACTAGAATGAATATAAAACTTATCTCACATGATTTGAGGAAGAATGTGCATTGAAATGAAGAGCATGTTGCTCTTTTTTTTTTTAATTTCACACCTTGGAATGTCCTCACAATCATTACATTCTTGACGATCACTTCTTCTCAAAAGAAAATAATCAATTTGTGTTTTGTTAGATCCATTCTTATATGTAATAATATGCTAATATCTTTTCTTGAATAAAGTATTAGCAATAATAAATCATATGCTAAAATAAAATCTAATATAGCTCCACCTTCTCATTAATCACTCCATAACCGTAGCCACATTGAACATTTCTAAAATCTTCCACCACTCTACCGACATGTCCATTTAAATCTGCTACAATAAAAATTCTTTCTTCAAGTGGTATCATTCGTATGAAGTATTCTAAGTCATTTCAGAATTTATCTTTAGAACCTATATCTAAACCTATTTAAGGAACATAGACACTTATAATATTAAAAATCTTAGAATCAATAATAATCTTAAGGGTTATAATTCTATCTCCAACCCTATTAATTTTTACAACATTATCTTTCAAACTCTTATCTATAATTACATCTGCATCCATCCCATTTCTAGTGCCACTCTGACCTGAGTACCAAAGTTTAAAACCTAAAGTTATCAATCTCCTTAGCCTTTCAAACCATTTAGTTTATTGAACTCATAAGATATTTATCTTTCTATGAATCAATATAAACTAATTCCATTAATTTACTAGTAAAAGTGCATATATTCCAATATCCTATCTTAATATTAGTTTCATGGATTAATTTTTTTACTCGCTTTACTCACATCCATCGGTAATATGGAAACCCTTGCTTATTTGCTTATTTGACCCTAAACCTGGGCGTCGGTATAGCAACTCTTGCACTCTTTTCACCGTATTCAGACCATACCGTGTGCCGATTCTAGGGGGCGCCCTAACACTTACACAATGATCAAAATGATTCA
>NW_018223756.1:0-1132 GCF_001263595.1 Phalaenopsis equestris
TTATTGGATCAATCTTTTTGAAAGGTTATAAATCAAAAATATCGAACCGATTTGATATAAAATTTGAAATTATCGATTCAACTTTCGAAAAGTTATGAATCAGAAGTATTGAACTGATTTGATATGAAAATTGAAATTATCGAATCAACTTTCGAAAAGTTATGAATCAGAACTATTGAACTGATTCAGTATAGAAATTGAAATTATCGGATCAATTTTTGAATAAAAATTATTTAACAGATTTAATATGAAAATTGAAATTATCGAATCAATTTTTGAAAAATCATGAATCAGAAGTATTGAACTGATTCTGTATGAAAATGGAAATTATCAGATCAATTTTTTTTAAGTAGTAAATCAGAGTTATCAGACTTATTTAAAATGTAAGGTGTAAAAATTTATGTTATTTTGAAAATGATTTGCAGGATTCAATTGCAAGTATCATATAGAGTTTGTGACTCCATAGGGATATCACAGAAGACAACATTGTGTAAAATATGTGATTATGTGGGGATGTAAACTGAACGAGGTCACGCTATACAAGCAAGAAATTTTCAAAATTGAGAAAAATTATTTGGCAAATTTAATTTTATTATTGTAAAATTTTGTTACTGATTCATACAGTCATTTCTTACAATATATCATGTATATATCTCAAAAGATGAAAAATACATCATGCTATTCGCATAACTGGTACATCAATGAGTACATAATATAAAGTACAAAATAAACTGCCTTCTTATCGCAGGCTGTATATTTACATTATCTGTACGTAGAAGATCTTTTTACGAACTATATGAGCTTCTAAACAAGCTGACCTTCTAGGCTGTTGTTTTGAGATAGCCTAGTGGTGCAACAAGTTTATAACTCATACAGTTGCAACTGCGGTTGCTCATACGGTTGCAACTGTTCGAGCTCCAAATCCGGCTGAAATCCATATGGATTTTTATCGTCAATCATCCTTCTGAAAGTTATAGACACTTGAGGGTGTCGAACTCCAGGAATGCAATGTTCTGCTATATCAGCTCCATTCCCTTTCAGAATCAATACGGATCCTCTCGGTTAGGAAATCTCAATAGATCCTTGAAATTCTCCTGGACCGATGATGTCTATATCTGTACCAAATAGGATA
>NW_018223756.1:5144-5890 GCF_001263595.1 Phalaenopsis equestris
TTCCCTGAAAGGAACGTAATTGTTTCAAAGATTTAGGGGAAGGCATTTTTAAGATAGCTTTAATCTTTTCTGGGTCGATCTCGATTCCCCGATGATGAACAACAAATCCAAGGAACTTCCCAGAAGTGACACCAAATGCGCACTTTAGGGGATTCATCTTGAGATTATATTGTTGTAGTCTTTCAAAAAAAATCCTTAAATCTTACAAAAGGTCTAATTTTTGTTTACTTTTGATGACCAAATCATCCACGTAGCATTCTACTTGATTGTGAATGAGGTCATAAAAAATCCTTGTCATTGCTCGTTGGTATGTTGCTCCAGCGTTCTTTAAATCAAACGACATTACTGTGTAGCAGAAAATTCCGATTGGTGTTCTGAAAGCTGTAAGTGCTGTATCTTCAGGAGCCATCTTTATTTGGTTATATCCTGATGATCCATCCATGAAAGAGAAGATTTCATGTGTTGAAGCAATATCCACCATCATTTCCGGTATTGATAGTGGAAACTCATCTTTCGGACATGCTTTATTTAAGTCTCTGAAGTCGACACAGACTCGTATCTGTCCATTTTTCTTTTTAACTGGGACAACATTAGCTATCCTTGTGGGATACTGTTCTTCTCGTATGAATTTGGTATCTATCAACTTCTTTACTTTAGCGATGACTTGTTGTTCAATTTCAAGGTGCATTCTCCTTGGAGCTTGTTTTATTGGAGTTATATCTTTGTCTATTCCAAGTTTATGGACT
>NW_018223757.1:0-5701 GCF_001263595.1 Phalaenopsis equestris
AGAATGTAGTTCATACGATTGAGTGCAAATAAATATGGAGATATTTGTTGATGGGTATAGAGTTAGAGGACTTTAAAGTGACAGGTTAAAGCCCCCAACTTGGTTTATTGTTTTAGGTTATGATACGAGAATGTTAGCCCCCAGGTGGAGGGAATCAACGGAGCTCTAGAGTGAGAGCTAGTATCTTCCATGCCTAGCCGATCTTCAGAACTACTAAGACTTTAAATTAGCCAATGTTCTTTATAACATCTCTAGTAAAGGTGAAAAATATTATTGCTCTTATTTGGTACAACACAATTTGCATACTTCCAAAACAGAATTCCTATACTTATTACGGATTCATGATAAGAAGAAAGATATTTTCAAATTAAGTACTTTTCTTCTACAAAAACTTTAGTTATCTTTTTAAGTTGTTACTATTTCGTTAAAATATCAAAATGCCATAAATATTTAAAATTTAAATTCCTGCAAAAATCATTCTTAGTTTAAGTAATTATCTTTTTAAAAATAGAAAAACTTTCTAAAAAGTGCATATTGCATAATCTTCCCTGTGAGTTCGATATTCAGGTTTTAAACAAAAAGCCCTCTATTACTTGATAACGATACGTATACTTGCGTAGTATCCCAATATAAATATATATAAATTAAAAAATAAATTCTTATTTTTCTTCAGGATCAAGTTTTTGGTTTTGTTGGAAAATAAAGAAATATAAGTGAAAAATACCATCAGAACTATTGTTATACTGTCCATAAGCATTAAGTCGGGATCAGTCACCCGGCATGAATACCAAAACTATTAGAATAGCAATAAAACCAAAACCCAAAACCAAAATTAAAATCAACCAAGATTAAAATCACCTCCACAACATTCAAAATATAAAACACTCAAAATTTAATCACAAACATCTCACAAAACTACAAATTGCAACTAAATTAAGATGATCGGATGATCAGGAATCTCTCGGAGGAGGTAACCTATGGTTTCTGACGAGGCTTCCCATGGTCTAAATAAAAGTATGCAACTCATTAAGTTCAGTTTAGTAAATTCATTTGGACTAAGTAAATCCAGTTGAAAATAGTCGTACCAGAATCAGGGAACCATCAGATCCTAACCGGTGTCGCTCTAATCAACTTTAACATGCCCCTTAATATTTAAAGAATTACAACCATAGGGAAACCTGATTTGACATCATAACTTGACACCCTAGAAAACTTACACTCATCACGGCAAGGAGCATGGAGCAAGCATGGTGGGCAACACGACCATCTTCAACAGCAAAACCTGTCTTCTTCAGCTAAACCCTTTCCTTCCTTAGAATTAAACAACAAGCCATAGGATTTCAAGGGTGTTTATTTTTGCAACATAAATCCTCACCTTATCATTAGGCCTTTGTATAGCTTTGTTGTACAATATAAGCCCTAACTCGTCTTAGGATTCCGAGTTGTTGTTCGTCACGACCTAAGTCCTCACATCTTCAAAGCTATTTGTGGGATCTTTTCACACGAATGTAAGCCCTAAAAAATAAAATTGGCAGGGTAAATTTCTACTCAAAATTAAAGCGAAACAATATGGTAGATTGGAAAGTCATCGAGATTCTCCTTCGGATCCATGACATCCCCTAGTTCTTTCTCCTTTGGACTCTACAACAAAATGCTCCAAATTTGAACCATTCCCCGTTCACACCTCTTTGTCCGATATCGCTATAAAGTCCTATCTTTTGACCTCCTTAAAGATAATATTTCCTGATTTTTATTTAGAGTTTTCTTAGGTGACTTCACTTATCTAAGATGTAATTAACTATAAGGGCTTGCCCTTATAGGAAGCTTGTCCAAACCCAACTTAATTTAAACCCTATTTAATTCTTCATATTAAATAGGTGAAAATGTTGGCAAATAAAATGGTTTCGTAGACCAAATGGATGTCATACATTTCTTAGTTTATTTGGTCGAGCATCATCCTCAAGTCTTTTGTTTATCCTTCAAGATAGATACAGGGTTTGAGGTACATCGCTCTTTCATTTAAACTATTAAAAATATGGGGATAGTTTGATTTCATATTTTTCTAAACTTAAATATATATGTAAGCTAAAATGTCCTTCCGAAGCGGGTGATGAGATTTTAATTCCGGTGATCGATAGCTTTCAATGGGCAACTCAACTTTTTAGTGCCGACAGCTTCTGGCGACTCCGTTGGGGACAAACTTTTCTCTCCATTTAAATAAGAAAATATTATCTTCATACATAGGTAATGTGTCCATGTCCCTCTTGGACCAAATTACTCTTCTTCCGTTAACATACTTTACCCATTTCTGCCTTGGGAATGTACGACCAAGTCCATGGACTTCAGGACTATCTGTTCAATCACCTTTGAACAGAGGGGTTCAGGAGGCCATTAAGGACTCTTTTAATCTTCATGTGGGGTTGGAACCCTAATAGGTCTATTGGTGGACTAGTTCCAACTAGCCATTGTGTGTTATTAAATGAGTCCCACACTAGGTCCTAAACACATCACATCTCCCTTTCAAGTTTGCTTTGCTATTTTGCAAATTAAATCAAATTGTGTTGTGCCACGCGCACTTCAAAATTAATTAAATTTTTCTAATTTTAAATTACCTTTTTACTAAAAATTCTAAAATCGCCACAAACTAAGACTTACCTGGTCTACAGATCAACCTCCGTTAAATTTCAGTGCTTGCACTAAGATTACAAGGTTTTGGCCATATAGCTAACCCAAGAGCTTTCTTTTTTAAAGTTGCTACAATGGCCTTGCCAATGCTGAATTTTTCTTGCAACTTGTTGACAAGCCATGAAGACCACAATGTCGCTCCTTCCATTAAGTTCGGAGCCGGATTTGAAGATCTGGACGACATCCTTGGGAAAGAGCCATTCGTCATAATGAAAGTTACCACTCTAGAAGTTCAAGAGCCGTCTGCTGAATTCAACTTAAACTATCTTCAAGACTTTCCTTCTTATAAGAAGGCCAAGACAACTGTTGCTGTCATGACAACTACCAAGTCTGTTGTTCCCACCGCTGCTAAGGGAAAAGAAGTAATGATCATTGAAGATCCGAATGAGAGATTAGATGTCCCACTACCAGTATTCTAAATCGGATTGAGTTCAAGAACTGCATCACTAATCCGAACTCAAAGGAGAAAATACAATAGGAGAGTTTAGAGGGCCACTAAAGCCCAGGCTATTGAGGAGATACCTATTAAGGAAGATCGTCATCAAGACGAATCAAGATTACTAGAAACATATCCACTTGTGCGGGGAAGTAGATTATATTCTTTAATGGATACCGATGGATACGAGAGTATCCACCATCACTTCATGGACATGATGTGGAGAGGAAGAAGTCTGCTCCTATCACCCGAGTAAGTTCAATTTTTTAGAGACTAGCTGCCAAAGAGGGCTGCTCAGTTAATGAATTACTTAAACAAGTGGGACATGCAATTTCCCCTCGTATGAAGAAAGAAATTTTAAGGGACGTCAGATCTGCCAAGTGATCTCAAAAGTCAACTAAGGCTTTACCTGTTCGCATTCCCATCTAGTTCATCTTGGGAAGCAGAGTCGACATTGCTATTGTCATCACAGATTCTACCGCTACCAAGACCACAGGCTGTCAACCGGTTAAGTCAAGGTCGGGTCCGAGAGTCCTACTGATCACCCACTTAATGACAATCCTCAAATTATGAAGAAAAAGATAAAGAAATTGCCCAGTACTGTAGTCGGTCTGCACCATGGGAAGCTTACTTCCCTTCGACATATCGATATTTCTACTAGGGCACTCTGTCTTGAGACATCATCATCAAAGAAAAATGTGTGGATACCCAAGGTCGTACCAATACAGTCCAGTAAGCCCGCAAGGCAAAAGCATGGAATGAAACCAGGGTCCAAAGTTTCTGACATTATCGCAGTTATTGCCAGCGAGATGGAAGGGCAAGAGGAGAAGGTCCAACAGGATCCTCCAGATCTTAAGATAATCAAAGAATCAATAATCGAAGAAAAAGTTGAAAAGCTTAGAGTCGAGATTTCTAAGTTAGCCCAAGAATACGGAGTTTTCATCAAATATGATGAGGAAGATTTTAACTATAATGATTAACTCAAAGAGGATTTCATGGATGTTCATGTCATTGAAACCAGAGCCGCTACATCTACACGCAAGGCTCAAACTCTCGTAGAAGAGAACGCCGTAGATGAGCTGCATAGGGCTATCCTCCTAAGGAATGAGTAAGTCAGCCAACTTGACAAAAGGATAGAAGAAATGGCCATGGCCATGAACACCATGGCCACCATTCTTGGGCAATCACAAGCACCGTAGATGGCCTTTCCATAGATCAACCAACTAGAAATCATACACATCACAGGTGAAAGAAGAGAAGTTGTCTTAGCAAGCAGAGATGAGCAACAAGAGAAGCATTTTCGAACAAGCGCCAAGCTAGAGAAAGAATTTAAGCAAATTGTTGAACAAGTTTGGGACGCCTTAACCCAATCTAAGGGTAGTGCATTGATTCTAAAAGTTAGATCCTATCCAGAGGAATTCGATGACGTACCTTTCCTCAAGGGTTTCGTGGCCCCAAACTTTAATATATTTGATGGGACTGAAAATCCTACAAAACATTTAACACACTTCCGAGCTAGTTGTGGCAACATAAGAAATAGCAAAGCTTTACTCTTGAAACAGTTCGTCAGCAACATGTCAAGGATCGCCTTCGATTGGTATGCTGATTTGCCCAATCGATCAGTTAAGACATTTACCAAGCTGGAACAATTATTTGTGAAGAGATTTGCCGGAGAGCAACACCATTTCTCTATAGGTTACATGAATTTGGTAGATTACATTTTGAGGTGGAGAAACCTTAGCATGAAATGTGAACCCCAGCTACATGAACATCACGCAATTGAGATCTTACTCAAAAGCATTCAGGCGAGTAGCTTTCATGCTAAAGGGACTCACCATCAAATCCTTCGAGAAGCTACTCAATAAAGCCAACAATCTTCAAGAGGAAATCAAACGTATGGATTCTCATGAGAAATCCAAGGCAACCAGAGTATTTGAAAAGAAGTCATGAACAGTAGCGAGTGTCGACAAAGGAAAGTAGCCAATGAAGATATATTCAAAAAATCCTTGCCAATCTTCATCACAGCATGCTCAGAAATAGAGCAGCTAGTCCAATCATCGACCGCCTCAAGAAGGATCACCTCGAACAGGGAATAAGAGAATATCTCTGACAGAATGATAGAAAAATTGTGTATTCTTTCAAAGACGAAGCCGTATCCAAAATGTTCAAAAGTCTGATGAAGAATCCTGAGTTCAAACTTCCAGATCCAAAGAAACTCGAAGAGGTCAATAAGAAAGATCAACCAAATTATTGCTCTTTATCATAGGATGCTTGGACACAACTTGGGAACACTATAGAAAAATATTTCATCTTTAAGAATTGGCTCGAGAAGAACCTTAAATAAGGAAATATAACGATCCTGAAAGAATATCTAAAAGTACCTGAAAAAGGTTTCATAAGTATGATTTCGGCGAGCCAATCTCTCTGATTGATCCATATGCTGGAGAAGATGGATGGAGTAGGACACGGAACAAGCTCAAGAGGGTCCTAAACCAAATAGAGGATTCATCAAAACAATCTTTCACATATACCATAAAAGGCAAATGGAATGAATTTTGGATCAAATCATCCAAAAAAATA
>NW_018223758.1:0-1117 GCF_001263595.1 Phalaenopsis equestris
CCGAGGGAGTAGAACACAGGTCTACAATCCCGGAGTATATCGATGGGAGTGGGGCACAGGCCTACGGTCCCGAAAGAATAAATGTGAGTAGTGATTGTGAGGATCGCGGAGGGTTTTGTGAAGTGAGAAAGACGCGGAACGTATGTGGAGGATGCAGAATGTGAGTGAAACGTGAAAGATTTAATGAAGTGAAGATGTGGAACGTATGTGAAGAATGCAGAATGTGAGTGAAACGTGAAAGATTTAGTTATCATTTTTTATCATTTTATAGATTTTATTATCATAATATATTATTAGCTCTGGATTTTACTTATATGATTAAATTTTCTTCATGTCGTTCTTTGTTCGTTATAGGTTAGAACCACCGTATGGTCATGCGGCTTTTCATCATGCGCACAGGAAGACAACTCAACAAACATGTTGAAATTCAAAATAAGCTTCATTGAATCTTTTTCCAAATCATGTAATACAACTGATCATATGCTGAAACTGCCCAAAACAGTATGTTGAGTACATCCATGCAAGAACTGTAGTACCACATATCATATCACTTTCGTTCTGATGTCATGCAAAAAGGTAGCAAGTATCTGTCTATCTCTCGATGCCAGCTTGATGTCAGCTCGTGATCAAGCTAACCTTCTAAGCTACGCTTCAGGGTAAGAGTCCTTTCGCGTATACTTAGAGGTACAGCCGTCTCACGACTAGTACGGGCGTTGTTCCTCCAATTCTAAATCTGGCTGAAACCCGTGTGGCACCTTGCTATCGTCCATCCTTCTTAGAGTAACAGAAACTATGCGATGCGGCACTCCTGGGATGCAATGCTTCGCCAAGTCACCAAGTTTGCTCCATTTCCCTTCAAAATCAGAACTGAACCCACTGGCAGCGGAATCTCGACTGATCCTCTGAATTCTCCAGGTCCCACAATATCGATTTCTCTACCAAATAGAATGTTGCTCTTGCTCATGAAGGACACTGTACAGGAAGGCCTGACAAAATCGTGATGATCTATGTGGGGCGGAATGCAGTCTCCCTCCTCATAGATGTTAATAATACAGTTATTCAGAATACAATCCGCAGGCAGAATGCCCCACCTTACCATTCTTTTGATCATCCTTTT
>NW_018223759.1:0-560 GCF_001263595.1 Phalaenopsis equestris
TATATTTTTATTTTTATTAAATCCCCTGATATCAGTGAACTAAAAAAAACTAAGCTTCATAATTTTTAAAGTTATATTTTGATTTTTAAAAATCATTTAAGTTTCAAATTTGATGGTCACTTTTAAAAATCAATTAAAAATATTAAATGATCTCCAAATGACAGGAAATTTTTATGTTGAGTTCACTGACTCTTGAGCCACAACGAGAAACAAAAATCAAGTTATTTTAATTTCTATGTGCTTCAAATTAAATGCTTTAAGTAAATTATGGTTTGCTCAAAACAGTAACATTTTGATTCTTAAAAATCATGAATTTATTTCTTAAGATTACCCTAGCCATAGGAAGCTAACATGAATTTTTGTAGAATTTTGTAAGCCAAATACAAATTTCTATAATTATTTGAATGGAAAATGCATAAAAAGTTAGAAAATTAAGATCTCTGTCTAGGAATCTCCTATGTCTCTGAAAAAATACTCAAATTGTGCACCTAGACAGAGGCTACAACATATAAAAATTTGGGGTCAAGGTGATAATCCAATATGAATGGAGAATTGAAAAA
>NW_018223759.1:1084-1598 GCF_001263595.1 Phalaenopsis equestris
AAGCCATCATAAATGGAGAGCTCGCGAAGGCTCGGGAGAGTGAGTGAGGTTATACCTTTGCTCTGAGAGGTTTGGCCTCAATCAGAGATTCTTCACACCTTTGTTGGGTCCCAAAGAGCTTAGGGATGAAGCCTCTGGCTTTGGTGTAAGGCCTATATATGATTTTGACCACAATCGATTTTAGGTGTTGGTTGAGAGCTATGGTAGAGGCTATTTCAGAGGGGGAATTGATGGGGGTTTGTCTTCCTTCACTGTTGAGAAGGTGTAGAGCCAATTTGTTTTAAGTTTAGTGGTGTGTAGGTTCAGATTGAAGTTTGTTCTGGTTTCGGGCAGGAATTCAAACTTAAAATTGGATTTTTGTGGTGGAATTGGGAGAGGGAAATGAATTGTAATGTGCTAAGGGACTCTTAGAGAAGCTCTCTGAGGAGTTTGGGAGGCCTAGGTGAAAATTTTTCTTACCACCTTCTTCAGAGCCGTGAGGGGCATTTTATATAAATTGGCCAAGGGGAAGCTT
>NW_018223760.1:0-27209 GCF_001263595.1 Phalaenopsis equestris
TTAAAGTGCAATATCTCAAAAATAGGTATAAATATTTGTCTAAAACACTATATATTTTAGGTGTATCAGAAAACATAGCAAAAAACACATTGGTGATTCCTTAGCAACAATGAAGACGTCAAGTAACCGATGAAAAGAAGACTGGTAGCACGCGATGAACAAAATAAAGAGTTTGGTTTCTCTGCTAGCGAGATCCTCTCTCCCCATCCTTGATTAATAAATTTGTTCTTGTAAATAGAAAAGTATGCATTGTGTAGGGTAGTTATCCTCCTCTCATTTTTATATATTTGCTCATTTCAATCTTAGGCAAGATATACCTAACATGTCTCTGATACTAGAATCAATCATGTTGAACAAATCTTATAATCCTAAATCCTGGAAAAGATAAAAAAATGACTAAAAATTAACACGACATTAAACCTTTCAACAAAACAAAATAAAATCAAAATCAACTTTTCCCGGGAATTATGTCTGTTATAATTAAAACTTAAGAAAAATTTCCAACTTACATAATGGGCCTGGTTCTGAAAGACAAATCAAGATGGCATTTTAAAATATTTCAAAATTACAAAATCTCCATAATGGATGCCTCAAAGTTATTCATTTCATTTAATAGAGGAATTAACTTTCCAAGTGATAATGTTTCTCGCTACCAAGGATTACTAATCAAATTTTTGTCCAGATATGACAAAATTGAAGTGGTGCTTGGCATTCTGTCTCACATCCTGGTAAAGACAGCAACAATTAAGGTGATAGAGCGACCGACTGTGTTCAATATCAAATCCCACAAAAGTTCATTTTACTTAAAAAAAAGACTATATGAGAAAGTTTCTACTTTTAGGAGGACTTGGAAGCCCATTATGGTTTGTCCTGCCATTGAAACTAAGGAAGAGATTGACCGCAAAGAAAAATAAAACCCCATAGAGGAGGATTATGTTCCACCACCATCAGTATTCAAGATTGGGTCCAGCTCTAAGACTGTGCCACTAACATGCACACAGTGTAAAAGTCACTCCAACCTAAAGAAGAAAAAGAACAACATCGAAGAAATCAAGGTTGATGAGCTTAAGAAAATGGGGCTTTCTCAGGTCTACTTCAGTTTAGAGGGCAGCATGCTCTACCCAATGTCTATTGCCCACGATGAGGAAAATGTTGGCAAGATTGGTAACAGTCCTCCTTAATCTCTTCCTAAGTAGAAAGAAAAAGAGAAGAGTTCATTTGTCTAATTGATTCACTCCATGTTTAAGACATCTGATTGAAAGGAGGAATGCTCAATCACCCTGTTCTTGCACAAAATAGGGTGTGTGGTTTCTCCTAATGTAAAAAGAGAAAATTTCACGAAAGAAAAGCAACACCACAAGTATCATAAAGATGATACATTCAGGGTCCCTGCCAATTTCCGTTTGGGGGACCAACATACTCTATTTGTTCCAGCCCGGATGCCTGCCATAATTCTTTTGATACCCAGAATGACAGACAATACCAAAAATGGCCGTACCTTTAATCTCCCATTAAAGCTAGACTGAGACATCATCCAGCCATTTCATTGACCAAAAATGAACTGCTGATAAGACGTAAAGAAACATATATCAATATGAACTCACTGGTACGGATGTTACGATCTGGGTACCTTACCCACCCACAACACGACGACATTCCTACAAATGTATCTAGTACTGTACTAAAAAAAAAGTATCGAGATGTAGGTCATCAGAGGAAGTATCTGATGTTGTGGGTATATTGTCCACCATTTTTGTTGATAGCCCCAAAGAAAAGATACATTCTAAAGGAAAGATACATTCAATAGAAGAAAGTTTACAAAAGTTAAGAGCTGATGTTAGCCATTTCTAAATAGACAGAAAGAAGGATCCTCCCTATAACATAGAGGAGTTTGTAGAAATCAACATGGTGGAGACTCGAGCTACTTCTTCTGCACGAGAGATACCATCACCAAGTGAGTAAGCATTGATAGAGGATTTACGAAGGGTCATAAAACAATATAAGCAAATCATCCACCTCGAGATGAAAGTTGAGGAGATGATGACCACACTAGTAACTTTGCACAGCTCGCCTCAAGTGATATTATCACCAGCCATTGTAATTATTTAACCAGAGGTGTGCCACATGCTCAATGATAAAAGTGAATCAACAAAGATCAAGGATACTGGTCAAATGAAAAAGGACTCCACCTAGAGTAGAATTTCATAAAAGAATTAACCCAACAAGTTGAATAAAAAATCAAGGAAATAATGTCCCATGTGAGAGTCAGACCATTAGTTCCAAAAGGTATACCCTACCTAGAGAAATTTTATTTATTTAAATAACATGAGGGTTTTGTTCCAGTTCTTTTTAAGAAGTTTGATTGGAGTTGAAACCCTCATCACCATTTTTCACACTTTCAAGCAAGTTGCTTCAACGCGGGGGGTAGTGATGCACTCTTGTTTCATTAGTTCTTTAAGAACCCTACAGAGGTTGCTTTCGACTGGTATGCCTATCCATTAAGACCTTTGGTGAACTTGAAAATCTACTCATTTAACACTTTAGTGGAGCCCAACACCATATTACAGTTGGAGACCTAGTGATAGAAAAATTGAAACCAATAGAATCTCTTGTAAACTAAATCCATCAGTGGAGTAACCTCAGTATGAAGTGTGAAATGCTACTCTAGAAGCAACATTCTATTAAAATCTTATTGAAAAATATTTATGAACCAATAATATTTATGCTTAAAGGGTTCATAATAAAGAAATTTAAAAATTTACTCAATAAAGATTTTAGCCTCCAAGAAGAAGTTGAGTAGATGAGTATAACAAAAAAGGAAGAAAAGCCAAGACTGATCAATACAATAAAAAAGAAATTAGAGAATTTCTTGATAGCAGAAAAGGGAAAGCAACCAATGTTGGTACAACCTGCGAAAAGAAAACAGTGACAAAGTGCCAACACACCACAACCACAACCACCCTTGCAGCTACAGTTCCAACAATCGACTCAGCAAAGGTTAGAAAAGTGATCAATGGCTTAGTGGATGAGTAAGGAATATCCTTTCAAAATAGAAACTGTCATGGAATGATTCTATAATTAATTAAAGATTCCAAAGTCTTAGGTACTAAAAACCAAAAGGACAAGGAAAGTTGATTTGAAGGACTAGTTTAATTATTGTGCCTATAACAGGATGTTCAGGCATAAGATCAAATATATGTCATCATGAAGGACTGATTGGAATACAACATCAAGGCAGTTAACATATTCATCTCTAAACAATAGTTGAAAGAGAACTAAAAGGGTTCAATGAATGTGATCACGACCAGTAAATTTCTTCCTACCAACCTCTACAAAGAGAAAGATGGAAGGGATGTATCCTGGACAAAAGCTTTAAAGAAGTTTCTCAACAAGATACAAGCTACTCTATCCTCAGAATAAATGTCAAGGCTCTAACCGCTAAACAAAGAAAATAAAAGGAAAAGAAAAAATGTTGCAAAAAAAGATTAGAGGCATTTGCACGATAGGCATTGCTTTTCCCTTTGTACCTTTTACTTCCTGTATTCCTAGGTTGTCTTAGATTTGGGGATGTAGTCCCTTAATCCATTAACTTTGTATAACTTTTTTGCTATCCCTTTGGGGAAATTTAATGCAAATACTTTAAACTTTAGTTACGTTTTGTCTATTTCTAATAATGATGCTTACTAACAGAATCAATCCACTTTTGATCCAGAAGGCGATTCTCAATTCATACATAATTCTGATGGGTGCAACAATAAACATAAAAACATTAATAAAAAATATGATATCAATGATAGTGAAAATGAAGATGACATTGCTTCATTTTAATTGTATACCAATATCCATAGGATTTAAATTATCAGACTCAGAGACTAAGGAGTCAAATAATTTTTTTTTAAGAAGCTCTGCAATCAATAGAAAATAAGAATTGATTGAAGTGCGTATACAGATCGGAAAGAAAAACCCTTAAAGAGAAAGAAAAATAAATCGTTACGGCAAAAGATGCAGTTCCACCATTGCAAGAAAGACTATGCCAACACTATTTTTGGTTGGAGGAGTTGCCCGTAAGAAGCTGTCGGTCACCGGATTCAAAATCCTGTCACCCGCTTTGGAAGGAGATTTTAATGTTTAGAAAAATATGAAATCAAACTGACCCCATATTTTTCATAGTTTAAATGAAAGAGCGATGTACCTCAAACCCTGTATATATCCCGAAGGATAAACGCAGTACTTGAGGATGAGGCTCGATCAAATAAACTGAGAAATATATGATGTTCATTTGGTCTGCGAAACCGTTTTATTTGCCGATAATTTTCCATATTTAATATGAAAAATTAAATAGGGTTTATGTTAAGCTGTGTTCAGACGAGCTTCCTATAAGGGCAAGCCCTTATAGTTAATTACATCCTAAATGACCGAAGTCATCTAAGAAAACTCTCGATTAAAATCAGGAAATATTATCTTCAAGGATATTAAAAGGATAGGACTTTTCAACGAGATCGTACTAAGAGGTGTGAAAAGGGAATGGTTCAAATTTTGAACATTTATTGTAGAGTCCGAAGGAGGAAGATTTAGGGGACGTCATAGATCCGGGGAAGAACCTCGGTGACTTCCCAGTTTATCCTATGATTTGGCTTCAATTTAGAGAAGAAATTATTTAAGTGTTTCATCCAACAAATTTTATTTGTTAGGGCTTTACATTTGTGTGAAACGATCATACAAATAACCTGGAAGATGTGAGGATTTAATTCGTGACCGAACGACGATCTTGGAATCCTGAAATTAGTTTAGGGCTTATATTGTACAACATGTTTGTACAAAGGCCTAAAGATGAGTTGAGTATTTATGTTGCATTAGGCAGACAACCTCGAAATCCTATGGCTTGTTATTTAATTCTAAGGAAGGAAATTGGTTTAGCTGGGGAAGACAAGTTTTTCTATTGAAGATGGTCGTGCTTCCTACCATGCTAGCTCCAAGCTCCTTGTCGTGACAAGCCTTGTCGTGACAAGTAGTTTAAGTTTTCTAGGGTGTCCAGTTTTTTATGTCAAATCAGGTGGCTCTATGGTTGTAGTTCTTTAAATATTATGGAACATGTTAAAATTAATTAGAGCGACACCGGTTAGGATAACACGGTTCCCTCGTTCTGGTGCCACTATTTTCTATTGGATTCACTTAGTCCAAATGAATTTACTAAACCCAACTTATCGAGTTCCATAATTTTATTTAGACCGTGGGATGCCTCGTTGGCAACCGTAGGTTACCTCCTCCGAGGGATTCCCGATCATCCAATAGAGACGTTTTAATTTAGTTGTAGTTGTTGTTTTGTGTGATATTTGTGATTAAATTGTTAGTTGTCTTATTTTTTGAATATTGTGGAGGTGATTTTTATCTTGATTGATTTTAGTTTTGGTTTTGTGGCTATCTTTACAATTTTGACAGTTTTAGTTTTAGTTTTCATGCAGGGTGACATTGTTGTTTAGCATGCAAGTTTGTGTTTTGCTCATACATGCAGGTAAGTAAGCAGAGTGTTGAAATTTTAAGAAAAGACAGTGCTGTAAACTATAAAAGTGTACCTGGCGAGTCTTCTCATTCCACCACCTGAACTTAAATGAATGTTAAAGAATTTTATGTAAAGCAGAAAAAGTAAGGTTTTACTGACCTACCTAAACCTTTGTCATATCTTGGTGGGTCCCTATTGGTTTGATTAAGGATGATGTTTGTTAAGCAAAATATATTAAGTTTAGTAGACTTCTGAGGTTTCCAACAGGTCTAGAGGTATCACTTCTGAGGTTTCCAACAGGTCTAGAGGAAGAAGCAGGTCCATGCTTCCCTCTCACTACCTATTGAAATGCCTCTCTTTTAAACTTATTATGCTGCTTAATAATTCATCCTATGAATACCTTTAATGCTTATTGAACATTGATGTTTCAATTATCCCTAAGAGTAAGGTTATTATCATTTGCCATTTAATTTGGAAGTTATGTTGGTGAAGATCCTTAAAGGAGTCAAGTTAGCGTTGTTGAAACACTTAGCTAATTTGAGTTCTAATTTAGGCTTAGGGTGTTCAAAGGTGTTTTACTTTATATTCATTCTTCTAATTCATAATTAATCAAATTTGATTTTAGCTTAAGTCACCATTAAGCCCTTTAGACCTAGGTAGAAGTCTTGGTTATTTTGAAAGAAGTTGAATTTTTAAGTGATAATAATTAATCACTTTCAAAACACTTAAATTTTATTTGCAAATCAAGTATGGGAATTAAATTAGTGAGTTATCAACTTTCAAAGTCATACCCCTAAGTCTAAGATTATTAAATTTAATAGACTTCCAAATTTTAATAATTTAAGGAATTACAAATTTATCCTTTGATTATGAAAGGGTGGGGTTGATTTCTACCAATTAATTCCCTTGTGTTTCAATCATCCAAATAAGTTAGTTAAAATCAGAGGTTACCCTTTTACCTCCTTGAATTAAGCCAAAATGTTAATTAAAGCCAAATTTCCAAAATTACATTTTTGCCCCTAAGGCTCTATCACTTCATAATTTGTCAAATTTAATTCAAATGATTTTGGACTTTTTATCCCTCCTCACTCATGGGTCAATTAAGACATTAGAAGAAAAAATGTGATTTTTCCAAATTTAATTTAATTTGCATATTTATTTTAATGCAAAAATAGGATTTTTCAAAGAAAATTCTATAACTTGACCAAGAAAAAGTTTAATCCCTTGAAATTTTTATTGGAGGTAGACTATGTCTAGAGAAGCATTAGAACAAAATGTCATGATTTATTGAGCCATATTTGAATTTTAAAAATTATTTTAATTTATGGAGTATTTATTAATTTCAAAATATTTTAAAGGTGGAAAATTAAGTTTTATATTTTTATTAAACCTCTCTAGTATCAAGGAACCCATAGTATCAAATTTTATATTTTTTTGATTTTATTTGAATTGTTAGATTTATTTCAGTGCAAATCTATTTTTAGCCTTTAAAAATTATTTTAAGCTTTAAAATTCAACATCTTTATTTAGAAAATTAGAAAAAATATTTCAATTGTTCCTAAGTGCTTAGAAAACAATTTAGAATATTTCCATAAATTTTATTAATTTTGTGATTTTTCTCATTAGTTAATTATTTAAATATAAAAAATAAGAAAAAAATGAAGTTTTCATTTTAATTACCATTTTATGTTTAGAAAATTACTCTAATCACATATAGCTCAAAAAACCAATTTTTATAAATTTTTGAGTTATATTTTAATTATTAAAAATCATTTTAGTGTTAAAAATAACATTTAACTTGAAAAATCAATTTGAGTTACTAAATGAGCTTCAAATGTTTTGAAACTTTATGAGGAGTTCTCTGAACTTTAAATCACGTGGAGATTAAAATTTAAGTCATTGAGATCTTTGTGTTTCCCAAAATTAATTTTCTTTGTATTTTAGGGTTGGTGGAAATTAAGTGCATTCTTAATGATTTAACTCATGAAATATTTTTCAAAGGGTTCTTTGGTCATAGCACAGCTTTCAAAATTTTCTTGAATTTTTCTAAGCAACATGCTAATTATTATGATTAATTTATGCAAATAATATACATAAACTTCAAAAATAAGGATCTTTGTCTAGAGATATCCTCTGACTTTAGAAAAATCATAGAATGTTCCACAAGATAGAGGCAACAACATGCCAAAATTTCAAATCATGGTGAAATGTCTACATACATGGAGAATTAAAAGACTCAAAACCATATTTTATTAATTAAAAATAAAATATGATCAAACAAATCTCAAATTATTTCAACATTATTCTCCTCTGTTCATTGAGCTAGAGGGTATTTTTATTTTATTTTTGTGATTTTTCTACATTAAGATATAGATTTTTGAAGTTATGGCTATTTATTTAAATCATTAAAAACCCTATTTATCTATTTAAAGACGCAACACTGACTAGATCTTAGGCGGCTCTGAAACTCTATGCGGTGCGCTTTCATTCGACATCGCCATTTACCTCAGCACTGACTTGGCCCGCGGTTCACGTATAAAGGCGCTGTCTGGCTAGATCTTGTTTGTTGATGAGATAAAGGCGTGATCGGACGACTCCCCACATCGTCCCCAATGCCTTATCCCGAGAACCATCCATTTTCGAAGCTTAAGATCTCACTCATTTCTTAACCAAATTAAGTGCGGGTTATTTCTAAATGCTCGTTTAGGTGTCACTAACACATCCATATAGTAATCATGTAATTAAATTAAGCCTAATAAAATGGAGAATCAAAATAGGCTAAGGAAGAGGGGGAGTTCAATACCTTTTCTCTGAGAAGGGAAGCTTCAATCAGAAGAGCTCGACACGTTTGTGGAGGTCCAAGAAGGCTAGGAATTAAGCCTTTTTCTTTGGTGAAAAGCCAAAGTATGAATTCAACCAAGCTCCATTTCAGGTGTTGGTCTAGAGCTATGTTACGGGCTCTGTATGAGAGGGATTTGATGGGGCTTCTTATTCTTTCACTGTGGTGAAGGTTTGGGTGAGTTTAATTTAATTTTGAATTTTGGTGGAGTGTAGAGGTGGAGTGTAGAGGTGTGGAGAGCTCTATCCTGTCTCCGACAAGGTTTTAAGCTAAAAAATTGAACTCCGGCAAGGGGATTCAGGGTAATGTGGTGATTAGGTTGCACTGAGGAGGTCTCAAAGAGGCTCTGGGAGCAATTTGGAGGGGTCTCTCTGAGAAATTTTAGCACACCCTCATGGCTATGGAGGGGAGCTTTTCATAAAATAGGCTTTTGGGTGGCTATCATGGCCAATTGGGGGGTAAAAATGCTTGCTTAATTGGAGGGCAGAGAGGCTCTAAGATTTAATTTGGATGAGGTGGCCTCTAGGTTTGAATTGGGTTTGATTCCATGGGGGTGGCTCTTGGTTTGGACATTTTCGGGCCACTAGGTTGGTCGGCTAGGCCAGGGGAGGTGGCTAGGAGGTCAGGTGAGCCAGGGGAATATGTCACAACAATTAAATGGGTTGGTGTTTAGTTTTGGAAAAAATATCCTTGGCTTAAGCAAATATGGAATGAAATCCATTGATTTGGGGGTCCCTTTGACCATGGCTTATTTGGGTAGTTCCATGGGGCTTGGCTTGGTCAATAAGGTACAAAATTTGGCTGTGGTGGCCTTGCCTTGACCAATTTGACATGTCTAGGTCAATTTCGGCGCATGGGTCCAAGTGGGTGCAAATGACCAATACTTGGGTTTGGGATAGGCTAGCCAATAGGCTAGCCATGTGATTTTGGGCCAATTGATTGATGCATTTGATGTAGATGATTTTAATGAAAATTTTTGGTGATGGATTGAAAGAATTTTGAGTTCAATTGGAGAGTCAATTTGAAGGATTTTGGAATTTTGATAAATTTGGGCATGTTGGGCTAGACTTGGGTATAGCTTGGGCTAGGCTTAGGCTAATTCCAAATTGTTTGTTGGTAATGGTCAATAGTAATTTGATGAAGAGTTTTCAACATGAATTGGGTGCCAATTTTTGGTTTAGGGCAATCAAGTTGGGTCAAATTTGGAGGCATAGCCAATTTGGGGCTTTTGACTTAGGTTGAAATTAAATGAAATTGAGGCTTAACCAAAGTCAATTGAAGGTCATATTTGATGTGTATGAGTTTTATGATGAGTTTAGGATTCAAATTGAGACCAATGGAGTAGGCCATGGGGTTCAATTTTGTGGAACCAAGTCATAGGGCCAAAATTGGGGGTTGTCATAGGCCAAGTCATAGGGCCAAAATTGGGGGTTTGACTTAGATCAAAGTTGTGCTCAAGGAAAGGGCCAATTGAGCATAGGTTTGGTTTAAATTGGTCACATGGAAGGATAATTTAAGTTTATGATTAAAATTGGGGCAATTTGGGACAAATTTGATGGACATTTCAGGTGGATTTGGGGAGATGGGGCCTTTTAGAGGCAATTTGGTGGTTTTGGACAAAGATGGTAAAATTGGCCAAATTGGGTCATGTGGTAGTTGAGAAAAATTAAATTAGGAATATTTTGAAGGTTTTGGAAATTTTTGGGATTTTTGGGAATTTTTGAAATATTGGGCTAAGGAGGGGCATTTTGGTAATTTGACAACTTTTGGTGATTTTAGTAATTTGGGTATTTTTGAAAGGTTTGAAATGATTTTTCAATAAATTTGGGTATTTTGGGTAAATTTGGAAATTTTTGCCAAATTTAGGATTTCCACGGTATTTAGGTAATTTGGGGGAGTTTAGGCGCAAAAGGCTAAGTTGGGTGTCTTTGGTAAAATTAGGGACCTAACCTTCATAAATAAGCCATGGACCAATAGAAACCCCATTTGGGTCCTCTATGTACTGGTCTTAGCTAAATCCTAACCTAGGGCCAGAGGGTTTAGGGGACCATCTACATGAGGCTCCCAAAGGATTAAAGTCAAGAAAATTTTGGGTTTAGGGTACTGAATGATTGTGAGTTAGGTGATTGTAGTGAGTGCGTTAGCTCTAGACCAACACCGAGGGTCAACCATAAGGTAAACAGTCCTATGGGAACTCCCCTTGAGCTCCTCCATAATGACCCCACCTATTAAGTGCTAGAGGTTAGGACGACTGTGTAGAACTTCAAGTTGAGTAAAGAGGAGTTTGGAATTACTAATGGTGAGTGTTCCTTTTCTAGTTTTCTTGGAATAGTTAACAGGAAAGTCCTATGGCTAGAACCTAGGCTACTAAAGAGGAAGAACTAGACCTCAACCAAAAGTGAGGTCAACAGACTAACTTACAAAAATACCGACAGGTTTTTTAATAAGGTGGACTACAACATTCAAGCTCATCTGAAGAAATTACCAGCAAAATTGAGCATCTATGATGCCCTTATTCTCTCTATGGATATGAAGGATCATTAATAAAATCTCTCTTGGATCCTAAAATCTATCGAGATCAATTTGCTAAAACTTCCTCAGATAAGGCTTATTCGTTGAAAAGACTGGCCAAGGTTACATTTTTTGATGAGGACTTACTATAGGGCACAACTGAACATAATTTCCAATTGTAAGTCACGGTAAATGCTGACAATATCACGCTCTCAAGGGTGAGTATTTACCCTGGTGATTCGATCAACATTATGAATTTTAAAACTTTTGATTATTTAGGCATTGACACTCGTAGGCTAACAATGAATAAGATGATTCTACATGGCTTCAACCAACAAGGAGAAAGAGTTATAAGTTCAACCGCATTACTCTAGAAAATCAGTGATTTGGTTACAACAAAAAAAATTTATGTCATAGACTCTAAAACATCTTTTAATTCTTTGATGGGGTGACCATGGCTTCATGAATACAAGATGGTTCTTTCAACACTACATCAGTGTATCAAGTATCCACACAAGGGACTGGAATACTCTATTAAAGGTGAATTGCAACCATTTTTGGTACATGAGATTGGCATACATGATTTTGTTGCATAATACACATCATTGAAGAAGATAGTTGTCTCAAGGGGTGTGGTGATAAATGTAGAGGAAAAGGATTCAAACAAGAAAATGAATGAAGAAGATAAAGAAAAATAAAAGGAAATTAAGAAAAATCATGCTACGACTCAACCGAAGGGTGAAGATTCTCATAAAACCGCAACCAAGATTGAGGTCAGGTATGAGGATGAGGGAGAGTAAACCCAAATTTTTAAATGAAGAAACCTTCAAAGATTAACATCTGCTTGGACTCCACTTCCGAGGAAAAAAGAAAGAAAAAGACTAAGATTGTTGTGACTCAAAAGGAACCAAAGTTTAAAATATCCCCTAAGGAAAAAACATAATAGAAAGAATCTAAGTCTATGAATAAGAGAATTAACCACTATGTATAAGCTATGTCCCTAACTCTGATCTCTTCAAAAAGAAAAATCAAGAGTTTAATGGTCAAAGAAGTACATAGTGAGGATATGAAACCTCTTAAGTTCCAACTTGGTTCCTCTTCTTCTAGTCCTGAAATAAATGTAAAACTAGAATATCAAAATATCTTAAAATTAATGGAGATTCTTATTGAATGTTATTCCCTTTATCCTCAAAAACATAATCAACATGGTTTGATATTAAAATAGTGATTAATCAACCGATCCAACCTCTTTGAACAATTTTAGGAAAATAAAAAATCAAATCCAAACTCAGAAGAAGGTGTTGGATTTCGTACGTTAGGACCTCTAGATGATATAGAATTTGTTTTTTTTTCATGAAAGAACTCGTTATAAAATGTGTAGAAGCACTTGATTTTAAAGAACCTCCATCGTTGTTTTCATATTTGGTGCTTTGAATATGAGTATCTTAATTAGATCCTTTGATTTTTTTGGAGTTTTTGTGTTGTGCATCTATTTTTTAGCATAAATATTAATTAGATCCTTTCTTTTGATATTGATTTCTAGATTGGGTTAGGATATAAATCATAGATTTTGGTTTCTACATTGATTTCCTTTTCTGATCGTGATTACTTAAATTTTGTGTTTGATAGAAATCATTTTTTATACAATTTTTTGGGTTTTATAAAATCAGTTTTTGCTTTTTTCTTCCATGGATGGTCCTTCTATTAGAGAAATTGTAGCTAGAAGATCTCATGAGCTGAATAATGTTGTGTTTCCTTCATCTTTTAAGGATTAATTGGTTGATAGCTCTGCTTCGGGTTTACTCAAAAAATTTGCTTGGAAAAACGGTAAGCTGGCAATTTTCTTCAAGATGAAGATATGGAAATTTTTGTCGAGCCTCTGAAATTTACCTTGGTTGGTAAATTTTCTTTTGCTCACCCTAAAATGGAAGTGATTAGAAAGTTTTTCTTGAATCTTAAAATTGCTGGCAAATATACTTTAGGTTTTATTGATGATAAACATCTTAAGATTAAACTTGAGCGTGTAGAAAATTACACATCTATTTTTGCTAGAAAAGTATTACTAATTGAAAAGCCTTATATGAAGATTTAAAATGGACCCCTGAATTTAATCTTAGAGAGGAATCTCCTATTGTTCCTATTTGGATTAAATTCCCAGAGATAAATCTTCATTTATATAACATCAAGTTTCTTTATTCTCATGCATTAATTTATGGTAATTCGCTTAAGGTGGATAATACCACCTGCATTGGTGAGAGGCCTTCTATGGCCAGAGTGTTGGTGGAAAGGGATTTTACTACAAAATTTCAAGATATGGTGTGGATTGCTACAAATGGTGATGGGTATTGGCAACCAGTTGAATTTGAGTTTGTCCCCAGTTATTGTACTCATTGTAGAATGTTTGAACACCTATATATATCCTGCTACAATGGTCATCCTGAATTACGTAAGCATAGAGATAGATTTTCTCATGTTGGTAGAGGGAAGGCACAACCTACTAATCTTAATAATATTAATGTTGTGGAAAATGTCATGACAGTTAATGAGACGGTAAGTAAGATATCTGAGGAAGCTATTTTGCTAATGTTAATGATGTTAATCAATTGGATGTCATAGGTATCGATACCAATAGATAATTAATGATAAGACAAGTCAAAAATGATCTATCTAGAGTTATCAATCTTGACAAAACCCAAGCAGGTATAGATACTAGTAAAAATATGGTTACTGATAATATACTTCATAATTCCTTTATTCATGTACGTGATGATTCTAATGATAAACAATGCAAAAATACTCATGAGATTATTCGTAATAAAGAGTATGAGAAGAATGATAACCCTTTTATTGTTTCTTGTATAGATAAGCAATTTGCTATTACTAATACTTCTGTGACGAAGGAAAATACTGCATTGACAAGATCTGAACTAGAGGAAGAATGGATGGTTCAAAAATCTTCCAGGAGAAGAGAAGTTAAGGGTAGCCGAGAACTTGGTTATCTCAATCCTGATGCGCTTAATGATCAATTGATGGGTAAGAATATAAAATTAAATGATTTGGCCTCCAACTTTAGGTTAACTAGAGGAAGGAAAGACACGGATGAAAAAAATTAATACTTTATTTTGGAATATTAGAGGTATTGCTAAGGCACATGCCTCTAATTGACTTAAAAAATTAATATGTATTCATCATTTGCCTTTCCTTGGGGTTCTTGAGCCACTGGTCAATCACGACAATAATGATGAGTATGTTAAAAGAATTGGTAAATTTAATTATTTTGCTAACCTTAATAACAAAATCTATTTTCTTCTCAAGGATTTTGTTATAGTGGGTATTTTTCTTAATAATAATCGATTATTGCATATTACTATTAACCTTCATGGAAACTCATTTATTCTTGCTATTATTTATGTTTGGTGTACTTAGAAAGATAGATTTGATTTTTGGAATTTTCTTAACTCCATTGGTCCCTTAAATGATCCTTGATTAGTTGGAGGGGACCTTAATATTATTTCTTCTATTAATGAAAAAAAAAATTTTGTTTGCCACTTAGTCAAAATTGAAGTTCTATTTTTAATGATATACTTATGGATGCTGGTCTTTTTGATTTGGGTTATCATGGTAATCCTTTTACTCAGAATCGTGGGCATGTTTTAGAAAGACTTGATAGGTTTGTCTCAAATTCTGTTTGGAACAATTCTTACTATCTACATGAGGTTCATCATCTTGCTTTTTTAGCTTCTGACCATACTCCTATTTTATTAAAGGTAAAAGATGGTTTTGATAAAAAAAATTATCAATTTCATTTCATCATAATTTTACTATGAGTGTTAAGGAAAAATGGCATGTGCATGAGCTTGATTTTGTGCCAAATATTCATGGTAACAAGCTTTGGTTGCTTTCGAAACATCTTGCAAAGTTTCTAAGAAACTGGAATTGGACAGTTTTTGGAAATTTTAGTAAGAATGTAGCTGATGCTGAACAGAGAATGAAAGACTTGGTGATGGAATACTGTCATAATATTATTAGTCTCGACTTGTATATTCAAGGACAGAAGGATCTTGCTAATGCTATTAGTATGGAGGAATCCTTCTATGCTAAAAAATCTACTAGAGATATTGTTTTGGATGGGGATAGAAACTCAGCTTTTTTCCATGCTTGAATTAAGAGCAGAAGAAGGTCTAAGATGTTTAATAGTATTAAGTATAATGATGGTAGATCCTTATCTAACCCTAATGATATTGTTAATGATGGGATACATTTATTCTCCAAGTTATTTCTTGATGATGGTTGTCCTCTAGATAAGATTAATGTTGATCTTTACCAATGACCTACTAGTTTGAGTTCTATTAATCTTACCTATGTTTCTTCTAAAGAAGAAATTAAGGTTGTCATTGATAGTGTGGATGATGGTAAAGGTGCTGGTCCCGATGGTTTCATTGTGTAATTTTATAAAAGTTGTTGGGATATTGTTCATCATGAGATTGTGGAGGCTATTGAGGATTTCTTTTGAGGAATGATTTACCTAAATATTTCAAAACTTCTAACATTGTTTTATTTCCTAAAGAGAATGGTAACAATTCTTGGGATGTTTATAGACCTATTAACATTAATACTGTTATATCTAAAATTATCTCTAAGATTTTGGTTATGATATATCAACCTCTTTTATCAAACTGCTTTTCTTAAAGAAAGGAAAATTGGGTACAATGCTCATACAGTACATGAGTTACTCTTAGATTTGGATAAGAGTAAAAGATGTGGCAATTTTATTTTTAAGATGGATATTAAAAAGCTTTTAATTCCATTAGGTGGGAGTTTTTACTTGAGGTCTTACAGGCTATTGTCTTTAATGATGAATTTTGCACTATTGTTTATAGAATTTTAAGTATTAATAATTATTTTGTTATTATTAATGGTAATTTTCATGGTCATTTCATGGCTACTAAAGGTATCAAATAAGGAGATCCTCTTTCTCCTCTCCTTTTATTCTTGCTTTTGATTATTTTTCTAAATGTCTTAATAATCTGTTTGAGAAATATCTTAGTTTAAACTATGTTCATAAGGGTGGTATTAGCATCTCCCATCTTGGTTTTGCTGATGATCTCATTCTCTTTACTAACTCTAATAAGAGATCTATAAAGAATGTTTAGAAGGTAATTTCTCATATGCAGAATGCGTCTGATTTATTATTTAATACTTCCAAATGTTATTTTTATTCCTCCAAATATGTTTCTACTGCTAAAAAAGAACTGGATTGGTGATTTTTACTAATTATAATAAGGCTAGTTTACCTCTTAAATATCTAGGTTTTATTCTTGATAAGAAGATTAAAAGGAATTCTCATTTCTCAAAACTATTGGAGAAGGTTAAAATGAAGCTTCATTCTTAGGAACATAATTTCTTATATTTTTGTGGTTGTATTACTATTCTTAAGAGTATCCTTACGTCTTTACCTCTATATATTATTCAAGTAATGTATCCGCCTCTCGGTTTTATGAAAAAGCTTGAAACTTTATTTAATAAATTTCTTTGGGATGGTTGTTATAAGAGAAATGATCATTGGAAGAGTTGAGATAAACTCTGTAACCCTATTTACAAGGGTGGTTAGGCTTTCAAGCGAATTACTGATTTAATTAAAATTAATTTTATGAAGCTTTGGCAGCAATTTCTTATGAATGATTCAATTTGGGCATCTTTACTGCACACTAAGTATTGTTCCACTTCTCATCCCCTCTCTATTTCCCCCTCTACCTCTGATTCTTACATTTGGAAGGAGAAGCTAAAGGTTGCTCCTCTAGTAGAATATCTTTTGTTTTGGGAGGTTGGTTAAGGGGATCTTGCTTTCTGGTATGATGATTGGCTTGGGAATGGTGCTCTTGGAGTCTTTTATGGGGGCCCTAAGGATATAAACATAAAGGTAAAGGATTTATGGATTAATAACAACTAGAATTTACCCATGTTGTTTAATATGGTGCATTATAATGATGATATTTTTATTTCTCGTATTCCTATTAATTCTAATATGAAATACATTCCTAAAGTTAAAGGTAAGATTAGCGATTCTAGTACCAAAAATTTTTCTATTTATGGAACAGGCTTTTCAGGGGACGAGTCTTTATTAGAATTGGAATAAATGAGTGAAACCCTTTATATCTTTTTTTTTTTTATTATTTGGAGAGTCTTTCATGAGATTCTCCCTATTGATAATATCCTTAATCTTAAGGGTTTAAGGTTGGCTTCAAAGTGTTATATGTGCTAAAATGCCAAGGAATCCCTAAACCATCTTTTTATTTCTTGTAATTTTACAAGTGATATTTGGACAAGTATTTTTGAAATAAGTGGTAGATTGGATGTTTATTGTGATTATAATAATATTGATGCTATTCTTAAAGAATGGAAATATAAGAGGTATGATTTCTTAACTAACTTTCCATTTATCATGCTTTGGTTTATTTGGGTTTCCAGGAACTCTGTAAAGCACAATGGGGAAGTTATTACCACTAAAAAACTTTAACAATGATTTGTTGTTATATATATAAAAAAGAATTTTTATGACAGGCATAAAGGATACTTGTACTAAATATATAAAATCTACAACTCCAAATCTTTCTATAGCTATAAATACTGATGCTAGTTCTTATCGCAAAATTGGTTGGATTAAACCTTATGCCCCTTTTCTTAAGATTAATTATGATGGAAGTTGAAAAAAAAATTGTGCAGGTGTGGGTGCAGTTTGTAGGGACCGGAATGGCTCTGTCTTATATTGGTTTGCTACCCCTGCTTTTCCTGTTTCCCTAATAGTGGTTGAAGCAGATGCTGTTGTTTTTTCCTTATTGATTGCTAAAAAGATGGGGTGGAACAATATTATTATGGAAATAGATTCTATTACACTTTTACATGTTTGGAAGTCTAATAAGGTTTGTCATTGGATTACAAATATACAGGATAAGAAGATTCATTGCCTGCTAAAGATCTTAATGTTTATTGGTGAAAACTAGAAGAGAAGGAGACGTGGTTTTAAATTGGGCTGCAAAGCTGGGATCTCTTCTGAAAGCCCCTTTTATTTCTAAGTTCTTACCTAATGATCTCATACATTTAGTTATTTTGGATGTCTTGTTGTTAGGGTGTGTCTTGTGGGTGTGCTGAGTTGTATTTTTACTTTTTTTTTGGAAAGAGGACCCTTTTTATTTTCTTTTGGATTGTAGGGTGTGTGTGTGGGACCTCTTTCCAGGTTTTGTAATTTGTTTTTTATGGAAAAAAATAAGAGTCATAATGCTCCTTAAAAAAAAGAACGTTCAATTAAGGATGCACTGATACACCTAAAATATATAGTATTTTTAGACACATTTTTATACCAATTTTTTAGATATTGCGCTAGATAACACATTTTTATACCAATTTTTTAGATATTGCGCTTTAATGGAAGGTATTTGTGTGTTATTCTCTCAAGTACAAGTAAAAATGATGAAAAATGCTAAAAAGGAGTAAAAACGAATCAAATTTGGAGAGAAAATGTGAAAACTGTGCTAAAGTGTTTTGGCAGCTAAACGCCAGATTCGACGCTTACGTGTCGGTGAAACAGAGAAGGCCGTGCGTAAGTGCTAGAGGTCCAGCGCTTAAGCGCCAGAGGCAGTTATGTGACGGTTTACTTCTTTTTGTCAAATCTTAAAGGGACATTAGAGGTACCTATTGGCTAAAGAGGGTGGTTATGACCACTAGAAACAAAAATATGGTTAGAAGACTTGTGAAAGGAGACATTCTTTTGAGAATACATCGAATTGGGACACATTTTGAGGAGTTATAAATGCACTTCTTGGAGATTTATAAAAGAATGAAGTTGAGACTTTTTGAAGTGTGCTTGAAAGTTTTGAAAAGTGTTAGAAAGGGGGAGTTAAAGGGGGAGTTTTTGGAGAGATTTTCAGGGGGAGTTTTGAGAGATAGTTTTGGAGAGATTTTCAAGAACCACAAATTGTTTTTATTTTTTTTGTTTTTATTTTTATTGTGAGAGTCAAGAGTGTTGTAAAAGAGAAGAAGTTCAAAGGAACTTCACTACTTTTGGTTTGGTGGAGGATTTGAGATAAGTTTTTATCTTTTTTTGTCTAAAAAACCTTTGGTTTTAATTAAGACTTCATGTTGGTTTGACGATGATTTCTACTTTTAAACTAAAGTGTGGTTTTGTTTTCTCCATGGATTCTGAGTAGTTTTCTTTATCTTTCTCCTTAAAATGATAAGTAATTAAAAGTGTTGGATTGAAGTTGAGGAGAGTATTGATCTTTAATGTTGGAATAAGTTGTGATGATTTAAATCCATGCACTTCATTTACTTCTTGGTTTGGCCTATCCTGATGTTAAAATTTGTTGTAAGAAGATGTAAGAACCGGGATGGTATTATCTCAGTCAACAAATGGAAAGAATCACATGGAAAGAATCACATGAGGTTGTAATTCATATGATTTAGTGCAAATAAATAGGGAAATAATCTTTGAAGGGTGTAGAGTTAGAGGACTTTAAAGTGATAGGTTAAAGCCCCCAAATTGTTTATTGTTTTAGGTTGTGATACGAGGCGTCAGCCCCCAGGTGGAGGGAATCGAGGGAACTCTAGAGGGAGAGCAAGTAGAGCAAGTATCTTACTTGCCTAGTCAGGCTTCAAAACTATTCAAACTTTAAATTAGCCAATGTTCTATATAGCATCTTTCGTAAGGGTAAAGAATATTATTGGTCCTATTTGACACACACAATTTGCATACGTCCAGAACAGAATTCCTATACTTATTACTGGTTCATGATAAGGAGAAAGATATTTTCATATCAAGTGCTTTTCTTTTACATAAATTCAAGTTATCTTTAGAAGTTTTATTATTTTTTTGAAAATATCAAAAATACCAAAAAGAATTGAATTTTATCTACTGTGAAAATATCAATAGTTTAAGTAATTGTCTTTCTAAAATAGAAGGTTTGTTGATAAACAGTGCATATTACTTATTTTCTTAGTGGGTTCGATATTCAGGTTTTAATAAAAAAGTTCTATATTACTTGATAACAATACGTATACTTGCACGTAGTATCCCAATCTATATATAAATTAAAGAGTTAAATTCTTATTTTCTCCAAGATCAAGTTTTTGGTTCTGTTGCAAAGTAAGGGAACATAAGCGAAAAATATTATGAAATAAATTGTTATACCATGCACATAAACAGTAAGTCGGGATCAAGTTTTTGGCGTCGTTGCCAGGGAAGATTTCAAAAATTTATTGAAAGAAAATTTCTATTTCTAGAAAGTCTTATTTAAACTTAAAAGTTATTGTAGGAATCATTGTAGGAATATCTTATTATAGTTTTTTATTTTGTGTTTGTTTTGTTGTATTTTATTTTATGTTAGTGTATGCGTAGTTCAGGTTCTGAAGGACTAGTGCCCTACAATTCTGAATTAGAGAGAACCGTTAAAAAACATCAGAAAAAGAAAAAAACCAAAAAAATTTGAAAAATCTAAAAAAATTGCATAAATGGCAAACCAAAATGATCAAAATGTTGAAATATAGACCTTTACGAGATTATGCCAACCTTACGGTAGATGAACTTCCTTGTAGTTTTCAAAAATCTACTGTAGTTGTTAATTCATATGAACTTAAGCCTGCTATTATTGAAATAGTATCAAATAATCAGTTTGGGGGATCACCAACTAAAGATCCAAATTTACATCTTGTCAATTTTCTAGAATTATTCGCTACATTTGCTACATTTAAATACGCTACATTTAAATACGTATCAAATGATGACATAAGTCTTAGGTTATTTTTATTATCACTGAGGCATAAAGCTAAGATGTGGTTGAATTTGTTAGCACCTGGATCTATCAGAACTTAGGGTGATTTAGCACAAAACTTTTTTGCTAAATATTTTCCACCATAGAAAACTGTGAAGCTTAGAAATGATATTACATCTTTTAATCAGTTTGAAGGGGAATTTATTTATGAATCACGGGAATTATTTAAGGAACTCTTAAGAAAGTTTTTGCACGATGTTATACTAGATTGGTTAATAATTTAATTTTTTTATAATGGATTAGCTGGGTCTCTTAGATCTATTATCGATGCCGCTGCTAGTGGTTCGTTGATGTTAAAACCTTTTCAAGACGTGTTGACCTCACTTTCGGTTGAGGTTTAGTTTCTCCGCTTTAGTAGCCTAAGGTCTAGCCATAGGACTGTCCTATTAACTATTCTTAGAAAACTAGACAAGGAATCCTCACCATTAGAAATTCTACCCTCTTCTTTACTCAACTTGAAGTTCCACATGTTGGTCTTAACCTCTAGTACTTAGTAGGTGGGGTCACTATGGGGGAAACTCAAGATGACTCACCCTTAGGGCTGTTGGACCTTAGGGTTGACGGGTGTTGGTCGACCCTGGGTGTTGGTCTAGGTCTAAGGCACTAACTTGCAATCACTTACACTCACAATCACTCACAACCCTAAACTCAAATTTCTAGCCTAAGTCCCTTTGCTCTGGTCCCGGTCCCTTGATACTTTTGGGAGACTCTTGTAGGTGGTTCCCTAAATCCATTAGCTCTAGGCTAGGGTTTAGCTAAGACCACTACATAGAGGACCCAAAATGGGGTTTCTATTGGTTCATACCTTATTAATGGTGGTTGGTACTCCAACTCTACTAAGATACCCAACCTAGCCTTTTGCCCCCAAATTCCCCAAACTACCCAGATACCCTTGGGACCCCAAATTTGGCCAAAATCTCCAAATTAGCCAAAATACTCAAAATTGTCCAAAAATCATTTCAAACACCTTTAAAACACCCAAATTACCCAAAATCCCCAAATTGGCCAAATTACCAAAATACCCCCTTGGCCCAAACTTCCAAAAATTCCAAAAATGCCAAAAATTCCCAAAACCTCCCAAATATTTCCAATTTCATTTTCCTCTACTATCACATGATCCAATTTGGCCAATTTGACCATATTTGATCAAAACCCCCAAATTGCCCTTTAAAGGCCCAAATTTCCCCAAATTCAACTCAAATGTCCATCAATTTGATCTCAATTGACCCCAATTTCAATCCTAAACTCAAATTCACTTTTGATATGGCCAAACTAGACCAAATCCAAGCTTAATTGGCCCATGATTTTAGCCCAATTTTCATATAGGTCAAACCCTCAATTTTGGTCACATGACCTAATCTCACCAAATTGGATCCATACCCTAGTCAATTGTCCCCAATTAATGTTGAAAAATCTTTATAGCATTCATACACATCAAAATCAACCATCAGTTGGCCTTGGAAAAGCCTCAAATCCCTTTGATTTTGGCCTAAATCCAAAATTCACAAATTTAGCCCCAAATTGGCTAAGTCCCCAAATTTCACCCAATTGATTGCCTTAACCCCAAAATTGGCATCCAATTCATGTTGAAAACTCTTCATGGGATCCCTATTGACCATTTAAAACAATTAATTTGGAATTAGCCCAAGGCTAGTTCAACCTAGACCCAAGCCTAGCCCAACATAACCAAATTGATTAAGATTCAAATTCTCCCAAATTGACCCTTCAATTGAATTCAAAACCACTTCCATCCTTCACCAAAGTTGTTCATTATGATCATCCACACCATATGAAATATTTATGTGGGTCATTTGACATGCTAATCTAGCCCAAACCTAAACTTTGATCACTTGAACCCACATTTAACTTATGCACTAAATGTGACCGAACCACCCTAAAGCAACCAAATTAACTCCACCTCAGCCATTAGTTGACCCTTAAGACTGAGCCAAAACCCATCGACCACCTAAACTAAGCCATCAACCAAGGGTCCCCCAAATTAAGGGATTTTATTCCCAAAAATACACATGCTTAAGATATCCTTGCCAAATCAAAACACATTTGCATTAATTTTTTGTGATGGATTCCTCTGGATGCCCTGAGCACCTAGCCACCTTTCCTTGGCCGGTCGGCCATCCTAGCGGCCGAGAAATGGCCAAACCGAGAGCCACCCCCATGGAGCTTCACCCAAATCAAACCTAGAGGCCAACTCAGCCAAATTGAATTGTAGAGCTCCTCTGCCCTCCATCTAAGCACCACATTACACCCTTTAATTGGCCATGACAGCCACCATAACCTAATTTTTATAAAAGGCCACCTCCATGGCCGTTGAAGCAAGTACTAAAAATTTCTTAGAGAGACCTCCCCAAATTGAACACAGAGCTTCCCTAAGATCCCCTCAGTGCATTCCAACTACTTTCCCTCACCAATTTCCACTATCGGAGTTCAATTTTGAGCTCGAAACCTTGCCGAAAACCAGGACAGAGCTCATTTCACCTCCACAATCCACCAAACTCAAATTAACTCTACCCACTCCTTCACAACCAAGAAAGAAGCCAAAGCCCCATGAAATCCACCTTCCACAGAGCCACCACCATAGCTCTAGGCCAACACTCAAATCCGGCCATGATTGAATTCATACTTAGGCCTCACACCACAGCAAGAGGCTTAATCCCTAGCCTCTTTGGACCCTAGCAAACATGCCAAGACCCTCTAATTGAAGCTTCACTTCTCAGAGCAAATGTATAAAAATTATTTCCCTCCCGAGCCTATTTTGATTCTACATTCGATTAGGCTTAATTTAATTGCATGATTACTGTATGGTTGTGTTCGTTTCACTTAGACGAGTCCATAGTATCAAACCCGAAGTGATTTGATTGAGTCTAGGCTGAGATCTTAGGGTTTTAATGTGGACGGTCATGGGATCATTCTGTTGGGGACGATGACGGAAAGTCATTTGATAAAGCGTGTATCCAATGGTGGCCAAGATGAAGCCGGATAGTGCTTCTTTACACAAACAGCGGGACGCTTAGCTGCTGGCGTGGACGGCGACGTCAAATAGGAGCGCGCCGCGTGGAGCTTTGGAGCCGCTGTAGGTTGACAAGGCGCCGCGTGGATAAGTAGAAAAATAAAGCTTTTTCTATTTATTTAAACTTCCTTAACTTCAAAATTACTTAATTTTGTGTAGAAAAATCATCAAAATAAAATAAAAATACCCACTTACTCAGTGAATAGAGGAGAACAATGCAGAAACGATTTGAAGTCCATTTGATGAATATTCTATTTTTTAATTAATAAAACATTGATTTGAATCTTTTGATTCTCCATGCATGTAAACTCACCATCATAGCTTGAATTTTTCGCATGTTGTAGCCTCTGTCAAGGAGAACATTCTCTGATTTTTCTAAAGTCAGAGGAGGTCCCTAGACAGAGGATCCCATTTTTCAAGTCTATGTGTATTATTTGCTTAAAATAATCATGGAAATTAGCATGTTGCTTAGAAAATTGTAAAAAAAATTTAGATGATCCACTATAACCAGAGAAGCTTTTGGAAATAATTTCATAGGTCAAGTCATTTAAAATGTACTTAATTTTCAAGAACACTAAATCATTAAGATAAATAATTTTGAAAGATATAAATATTTAAATGACTTTATTTTTGATATCTACTATTATTTATGATCTATAAAACTCACCATAAAAATTTCAAAATATTTTGAGTACATTTGATAACTAAATTGATTTTTAAAGATAAACATCATTTTTGGCATTTAAATGATTTTTAAAAATCAAAATATAAATAAAAAATTTATAAAAACTTATTTTTTGAGTTCTCAGTGATCAGGGGTATTTTCTAAAAATAAAAAGATATTTAAAATAAGAACTACATTTTTAGCCTATTTTTAAATATTTAAATAATTAAAAATTCCTAAAATCACAAAAATAATAAAATGCATGGAAATGTTATAAATTGCTTTCTAAGAACTTAAGAACAATTAGAATATTTTTCTTGCTTTTCTAAATAAAGATATTGAATTTTAAAGCTTAAAAATGATTTTTAAAAGCTAAAAATGGGTTTTCATTAAGAATATATCCAACAAATCAAGTAAAATTCAGAAAAATATAAAATCTTCTCCTATAAGTTCTCTGACCTTAGGGAGACTTTTCAAAAGTACAAAACTTAATTTTCTCCATTTAAATTATTTTATATTTAATAAATACCCTTGAACTTAAAATAATTCTTAAAATTCAATTAAAATTCAAAAACTCATAAAATTTGGTTCAAAGCCTTCACTAGTCTAGGTCTAACTCCAGTACAAATTCCAAGGGATTAGAATTTAGGTTGGTCAAGTTATGAATTTTTCATTGAAAAACCTTATTTTGGCATGAAAATAATTATATAAAATAAGTTAAATTTTGAAAAATTATATTTTCTCCTCTGATATCTTAATTGACTCATGAATGGGGTAGGATAAAAATTTCAAAGTCATTTGGATTAAATTTGATGAATTATGAAGTGTTAGAGCATTGAGGGCAAATGTGTAATTTTAGAAACTTAGCCTTAATTAACATTTAGGCTTAATTCAAGAAGGAAAATGGGTAACCTCTGATCTTAATAAATTTATTTGATGTTTGGAATATCTGATCTTAATAAATTTATTTGATGTTTGGAACACAAGGGGTTAATTGGTAGAAACTAACCACACTTTCTTAATTAAAAAGATAAGTTAAAAGATTTCTAAATTAGTAAAATTTGGAAATTTATTAAAATAAAATGAACCTAGGGCTTAGGGGAATCAATGCAATACTACTATTTTGATTTTCAAATAAAATTCAAATCATGAATCATGACCACTTAAAGCCTAGCCTTTTGAAAACTAATTAAGATATTCACCTAGGTTTTAAGGGCTTATAAGTGACTTAGGCTAAATCAAGTTTCATTTAAATGAGGATTAAAAAAGTGAACATCATTTAAAATTAAAACATCTTTCAAACACTACAAGCCCAATTATGACCAAAATTTGGCTAAGTGTTCAAATAACACTAAAATAACACTAAAAGGGTCTTCACCCACATAATTCTTAGATTGAATCACAAGAGATAATTACCCTATTCTTAGGGATAATTGAGACATCAGTGCTTACTGAGCATTAAGGGTATTTACAGGATGACTTATTAAGCAACATAATAAGTTTAAAAGAACTCAGAATTTTTCACCAGGCTGCGAGAGAGTAGCACGGACGTGCTTCTTTCTCTAGCTAGATCTGTTGGATACCTCGGAGATCTACTAAACTTAATTTATTTTGCTTGACAAAATCATCCTTAATTAAACACAATAGGTACCTAGGACCCATCTAGATATGACATATAGTTAGGAAAATTATCAAAACCTTACTTTTTTCCTCTATATAATATGCCCTGACATGCATTTTAAGTTTTAGGTGGTGGAACGAAAAGACTCGCCAAGTACGCTTTTACAGTTTTCAGCGTTGTCTTTCTTGTATACTATTGTGCTTATACAAATTTGCACGCAAAACCAAAACTAAAATTAAAATCAACCAAGATAAAATTCACCTCCACAACATTCAAAATATAAAACAACTCAAAATTTAATCACAAAGATCACACAAAACTACAACTTCAACTAAATTAAGACGTCTCTATCGGATGATCAGGAATTCTTCGGAGGAGGTAACCTACGGTTGCTAACGAGGCTTCCTACGGTCTAAATGAAATTATGCAACTCATTAAGTTTAGTTTAATAAGTTTATTTGAACTAAGTGAATCCAATAGAAAATCGTGGTGTCGAAATAAGGGAACCGTAGGATCCTAACCGGTGTCGTTCTAATCAACTTTAATATGCCCTCATAAAATTTAAAGAACTTCAACCATAGGGCCACCTGATTTGACATCATAACTTGACACACTAGAAAACTCAAACTCATCACAGCAAGGAGCTTGGAACTAGCATGGTGGGCAGCACGGCCATCTTCAACAACAAAACTTGTCTTCCCAAGCAAAACCAATCTTCCTTCCTTAGATATAAACAAGTACCATGCCAGCATCAACAACACAACTTCGAGGTTGCTTGCTTAAGAAACATAATTCCTCACCTTATCTTTAGGCCTTTCTATATCCCTGTTATACAATATAAGCCCTAACTCGTCTTAGGATTCCGAGGTTGTCGTTTGTCACGACCTAAATTCTCATATCTTTCAGGCTATTTGTGTGATCGTTTCATACGAATGTATGCCCTAACTGATAAAATTGGTAGGATGAAATACTTAAATATTTCTCCTCAAAACTGAAGCCAAACATTAGAATAGCTTGGGAAGTGATCGGGTTTTCCTCTGGATCCATGACATCCCTTAGTTCTTCCTCCTTTGGACTCTACAACAAAATGTTCCAAATTTGAACCAAACCCCTTTCACACCTCTACGTCCGATCTCATTGAAAAGTTCTACCCTTTGAAACTACTTGAAGATAATACTTCTTGATTTTTATTGAGAGTCTTCTTAGGTGACTTTGGTCATTT